>NW_024870534.1:0-199381 GCF_013358625.1 Macadamia integrifolia | reverse complement strand
ATGTAAAGTTGTGCTAGTTTGGCCATGGAGAACTTGGTCTTGATGGGAATAAAATGAGCAGTCTTGGTAAGCCGATCAACGATCACCCATATCGCGTCCATTCCCTTAGGTGTACTTGGTAGTCCGGTGACGAAGTCCATTGTAATCCTTTCCCACTTCCATTCTGGTACTGGGAGTGGCTGAAGAGTACCATAAGGTCGATGCCTCTCAGCTTTTACTTTTTGACATGTAAGACAAGTCGCCACATACAGAGCTATGGTGACTTTCATGTTTGGCCACCAGTAACTTTGTTTGAGGTCTTTGTACATCTTGGTACATCCTGGGTGAAGTGAGTACTCGGAGCAGTGTGCTTCTCTCACTATCTTGTCTTGTATATCCAAATCATCGGGTACACACAATCTGTCTCGAAACATCAATGCCCCATCACTAGCTAAAGCAAAATCGTGGTCGTTGATTGTTTGATCTTGAACCTTAATTCTGATCCGCTGCAATTCCGGATCCAAAGGTTGCTTCATTATCACCTCTTGCCTAATTGCCGGATGCACCTGTAGAGCCGTCAAGGATACAGTCAACCATTTAAGGTTTTCTGGTTGAGGTTCAAGCTCTAAGGTTGCCCCTTCATATAAGAGGGTTTCATCCATTAGCATCGCCTCTTGCACGAGTGGTGGGCTGACTGCTAAGTATGAGAGCGACACCGTCTGTGTCTTCCGACTCAATGCATCTGCCACTACATTAGCCTTGTCGGGATGATACTGAATATCGCAGTCATAATCCTTCATGAGTTCAAGCCATCTCCTCTGTCTCATGTTCAGATCCTTCTGGGTGAAGGAGTACTTCAGGCTTTTGTGATCACTGTATATCTCACATTTCTCCCCATACAAATAATGTCGCCAGATCTTAAGGGCAAAAATGACTGCAGCTAGTTCCAAGTCATGAGTGGGGTAATTCTTCTCATACTCCTTTAGTTGTCGGGATGCATACGCTATTACCTTACCGCGTTGCATGAGAACACAACCCAACCCAACTTTGGAAGCATCGGTATAGACTGTCATTCCTCTTGTGCCTTCGGGAATAGTCAGCACAGGGGCTGTCACCAACCTTTCTTTCAATTCCTGGAAGCTCTTCTCGCATCCCTCTACCCAGTCGAATTTCACACCCTTTTTAGTCAACTTGGTCATTAGTGCTGAGATCCGAGAAAAATTCTCAATGAAGCACCGGTAATATCCAGCCAAACCCAAGAAGCTTCTAATTTCAGTAACATTCTTGGGGCTTTCCCATTCCACTACTGCTTTCACCTTATCAGGATCTACTTCGATTCCGGCTTTAGACACTACGTGCCCCAGGAATCCAACTTGTTCAAGCCAGAATTCACACTTGCTGTACTTGGCAAACAACTGTTGTTCTCTCAACCTCTATAACACCATCTCAAGTGTTGAGTGTGCTCCTCTTCTGTCTTGGAGTAGATCAAGATGTCATCAATAAAAACAATTACCCATTTATCAAGCACATCCTAAAATACTCGATTCATTAGATCCATGAATGCTGCCGGTGCATTGGTTAACCCGAAAGATAACACTAGGAACTCATAGTGACCGTATCGAGTCCTAAATGTTGTTTTGGGTATATCATTGCCCTTTATCTTGAGCTGATAATAGCCGGAGCGAAGGTCTATCTTTGAAAATACCCTGGCTCCCTGCAACTGGTCAAATAGATCATCAATGTGCGGCAATGGATACCGGTTCTTAATGGTTAGCTTATTCAACTCCCGGTAATCTATGCACATACGCAAACTGCCATCTTTCTTCTTGACAAATTACACTGGGGCACCCCAAGGTGAAACACTTGGGCGAATAAACCTGTTTTCCAATAGTTCCTGCAACTGCATCTGCAACTCCTTCAATTCAGCTGGTGCCATCCTGTATGGAGCCTTAGATACCGGAGCTGCTCCAGGAGTCAAATCTATGGCAAACTCCAACTCTCTATCAGGTGGTAAGTGCATCAGATCATTTGGGAAAACGTCGGGAAACTCTTTAACCACCTTTACCTCTTCTAGAGGTGTAATCCTTGCATCAACATCAAGTACCGATGCTAAGTAACCCTGACATCCATTTTCTAGCAATTTTACCGCTTGAAGAGCAGAGACAAGGACCTTCTTCACTCGTTTCATTGTATCTGCTTGGTATACCAATTCTTTCCCTTCATCATCTGTCACCCTAATCAGCTTTTCAGCACAGATCACATTAGCTCGATGAGCCGACAACCAATCCATACCCAATATAACATCAAAATTCTGCATATTAAACTTAATGAGTTGTGCATCAAGGTTCTTCCCACTAATTTCCACTGGGCACGGCCCATACACTTCCTTCAACTGTGTAACTTTGCTAGGCATACTAACAATCATTCCGCGATCTAGGATCCTGGGTGACATCCCAAGTTTCTCTACAAATCTCTTAGATGCGAATGAATGAGTAGCTCCTGAATCGAATAAAACATAGGCTGGTATGCCTGATATGGGTAGGATACCTAGTATAAAAATGCATATAACTTCAGCAGGTCATCAATATTAATCATAATGAATTTCTTAATTTAAAATGTACCTGCTACTACTTCTGTATTGGCCTCAGCTTCCTCGGCTGATAGAGCATACATCCTTCCCTGTGGTTGATTCCCTCGAGCTAAGGGAGGTTGGTACGCAGAGGGCTGACTGGAGGGTAAGGCTGGTCTGGCCCGACAGTCTTTTGTATAATGCCCATATGAATGGTAGTTGAAGCAACGAATCTGAGACGTCGGAACTGGGGCGGGGCCCCTCTGCACTTGACCCGTTGCAGATGGAGGTCGAGGTGGCCTTGGAGTTGTAGGTGCCACACTAGTGTTCGGGCGAAAAGAGGTGGAACCCAAACCACCAACTGGTCTAGGAGGGTAGCCAAATGGCCTATAGGGCTGCCTATACATAGGCCCAGAACTGTACGATCCGCGGTATGCCTTGGAGGAGTTCCCCATATCCTGAAATGGGTTTGTTCTCTTCCATAGTCCAGGGGTGAGGGACTGTTCTCCCCTTTGCTTATCCTCTATGGTCTTGGCCTTCTGCACAATCTGGCCATATTCGGTCAAATCCAAGACCTCAAGTACAGACCCAATAGATGCTTTTAGGCCTTTTAGGAACCTCGCTGCCTTCTCTTCAGCTATCCTCATATGCCTTGGGGCAAAATGGAACAAACTCTCGAATTGTTGTTGGTACTCAAGGACAGTCTTACCTCCTTGAGGTAAAGCCATAAACTCAGTCTCCTTGCGGTCTCTGAAGCTGCGCGGATAATGGTTGTCCAAGAACAACTCCTTGAACTGTTCCCAAGTGGGTTCTGGATGGGCAACCAGCAATATGGGCTTGGAGGCTTGCCACCAAGAATTTGCCTCCTTCTTGAGTTGCAACCCAGCACAAATGAGTTTCTGTGCATCCGTGCACTCAAGCACCTCAAATATTTTCTCTAATTCTTGGATCCATTGGTCCGGTTCCAGAGGACCACTCCCCACCTTAGAGAATACAGGTGGTAAGTTCCTCTTGAATGACTCCACTACCCTTGACGTATTATTCGTCGTCGGGAAGTTAGAAGCATAAGCCGGATAGTAAGAGTACGGAGGAGGCATCCCACACTGAGGAACACCGAATGGTGGGATTGGAGGTGTACCCCCCACTTGTGGTCCCGTTCCCAACCCTACAGGCGGGTCCTGTGGAGTGAGTACCCGGGGAGGATGACCCGATTGAGAAAGGTCCAGTTGTTGCTGAATAGCAGTCATAAATGCTTGCTGTTGCTGAAGCATTTGTTGCTGAAAAGCCTGTTGTGACTGCTGAATTATGGTAGCCACATCTCCCGGTGTAATGACCGGTGGAGGGTCCGGGAGTGTAGTCATAGGTGGGTCCCCATGTGCCCCACCCTGACCAAGGGTCTCTGGAGGTAGTGGAGGTGAGGTTTGCCCCACAGAGCGGGACCTCCTGGGATTCAGTGGTCGACCGACCGGACGAGGACCTTGTGAGCTACCTCGGGCATTACTACCGGATCTAGTACGTACCATCGTATCCCTGTACCTGGAACATATCACACACCATATTGGTTAAACATCGTAGAATTGATTTCGGCACACAAATATATGCCATCACATAAGGTATTGTAGTGTATGATAGCCTGAAATTAACTGCAACTTAATTTCCGAGATACAGGGCCAATGCCCCAATAGGTACATCAATGGTCCCACTTGACCATAACACATTAATATAGGAATAATATCAATAATAAGAATCAATATAATCATGCTAGGAGGAGAAAAAAAATTTTTCAAAATTTTCCCAATTTTCACAACCGGTGGGCTGCACCGGCGGGTAGGGGCCCGCCGATCGGGCCCGTCTGTCCTGGCAGAGTAAAAACACTAACAGGGCCCTACAGACCCTATTTTGTCTTGTCTCTTCCCCAACTTCTTTCTCTCTCTCCCTCTCATCCTTGGGCGATCTTGGAGGTCTCCTCGGTGCTTCTACTCGCGACTCTACTCATCAACTCGGCGCCTTTTGAGAAGGTTTACATCTCTCACTTCCAAGTAAGTTTCTTCTCCTTCTTTCTCAGAATTTTCATTTGGGGGTAAAAATGCATGTGTAGACCTTAGTCTAGGCTTTCTTTCTATATTCCTCTCCATAGAATAGTGTTGCCATGTGATTATGATGCTTCTCTTGTGGTCATTTGTAGTTTATTAGGATTTTATCTCCTCATTTGGAGAAAAACCCCAATTCATGCCCTAGGTTTCCAAATTTGGGGATTTCTTCAATTCTCGCTCCTTTTCTCCAATTGATGATTCCTTTGTGATGCATTACACTTGATTTGTGCTTAACATGCTATAGATTTCATGAATTGTCCATTATGCTTGGAATCCCCATGTATTCCCATGAAAAACCCCTCTTTTGTATTGGTTTCCTTGGTTTTCATCACATACTTGCATCTGTGGACCTCCATTGTCTATTTGGGTATGTTTTTGTACATTCATGATCCCGCTACCATGGCATTTTGTTCTAGATCTAGGGTTTTAAGTTGTACTCCATTGTGTTTGAATTTGCACATTGGGATCGAATCCCCTCATGTTAAATATGCTCCTTGCTGTTATTTTACTATTTTGGCATGTTTCCCTGCCTTGTCACCTACCGTGCATCATATCCATTAGCTCCCTATCATTTCTAGCTTGTCGCCATTCCCATTTTGTGAGAATTTGGGTTTTGGGCTTCCCTTTTACTGCTGTCATTTTCTTTTCTTTACTTACCCCACTTTCTTTTCTTCTTGCCAGGATGTCATCTCGCACCGGCAAGGGACCATCTTCCTCTGGCGTTCGACGTAAGACGACCGCTACTAAGCGAAAGAGTGCGAAAACCAGCTCTTCAGCCCCCTGCATAGGGAGACCCGGACCTGCCCGGTCTGATCCTACAGACTATGATGAGGAGCACTTCCTTAGTGTAGAGGCAGCAGCCAACTGGCCGATTTTCCTGAAGAGGTTGGTGATGATGGAGAAGACCGTGGTAGTCGATGACTTCCACAAGGCTCGGCTTCAAGAGAGGTTCTCAACACTAGGATGGGATTCTATCCTTCACATAGACCGACCATGCTACGAGCAGCTAGTCCGCCGGTTCTACTACAACTTGGATGTGTCTTATCCATACGGGGAGTTCACCATAAGCAGCTTGGTGAAGGGGGTAGACATCAAGCTGACGGTGGGTACCTTGGCCAGCATCTTGGGCATATCGGCAGCTGGGCACCGATACTACAGTCCTCCAAAGAGTAAGCCTCTGGGACCATTCATGAGCTTGGAGACCCCGGACTTCATCTACGAGACTATCTACGGCAGCAGCACCCGTCCGGAGTCCGAGACGTCCTTCTACCCCGAGGTTTGTTTATTTGCTCGGTTGGTCCAGTTCAACCTACTCCCTAGAGGAGGTCATCGGAACCAGGTGGGTTTTATGGCTGCTTTCATCGCTTTCTGTATCTACACGGCTGCAGAGGGAGGCGGCGAGCACTTGTGCCTTCCGTACATCATCCTCAGGACGATGGAGCACCACACTTCCCACCCTAAGGATGGAGGATTTCCCTATGGTAGGATCCTCACTAGGATCTTCGAGTTCTTCGGGGTGGACCTGAGCGGTGAGGAGGGAAAGACTCCGGCTGATAGGTTCGACAGGAGCAACCTCCTGAGGATGGGTCTCCATACCCTCATGGATACACCTCCGAGAGCAGGAGCTCAGAGGGGTAGGGGTAGGAGGGCTGCCCCTATGGAGGATGTCCTCATGGAGGAGGAGTCCAGCGAGGAGGATGAGGACTACATTCCTCAGGATGAGGGGGATGATCTGATGGGTGATGGCATTCCTGAGGAGGCACCTCCAGAGTCGAGAGGCCCTGGTCCTAGTTCCTCCAGAGCTGCAGCCTCACCACATAGAGCCCCACCACCTGGGAGTGGTGCATATGACTTTGAGGGCATAATGTCCACCATGCGAGCCTTGTAGGATGGCCAAGTTCAGCTACTGAGACGGCTGGACGAGAGTGCCTCCAGGGAGGAACGCATCCTGGAGAGGGAGGCCACTTTGGAGGATTCCTTCCTCAGCTCGGCCTCCGAAGTGGAGCTCAGCACGGCCTCAGAATTGCGGTCCCGCAGCATAACTCTCACACGAGCAATCAGCGCCGTGCTCTAACTCCTCAGGGGTCCACCAGTCCTCTTCAGGAAAATCGATTGTGGGACCCACCCCATGCTCCTTAGATGTATGACCTGCAAAATCATCTAAAAAGGGGGTACCCGTGGGATGAACTCACTAGCTCAGTAAGTGGTAAGATGGACCACACAGCAGTCCACACATTAAAACACAATCATATGCACTACATGCCATGCTATACATTTTAAATCACAACCACCTAAGCATCATTACTAAGTCTTCGGTTTTAGTGCTACTACAGCCATAGTGCACGTATACTCCGGGTACGAGCCGCTAACTCCATCCCGCGATACGCCCATAGGGCTGTCGGAGAAGGCCCACCGTGAGTACTCGAAAAAGTAAAGACAATGCCATCCACCGGCTCTCAACAGAAATGTAAATGACGGAAATTAAAGGTGCTGACTCCAGCAATTTAAAAGCAGTACGATTGGCCCTCTTGAATATACCACCGGGGTTGCCGACTATCCTAATGACCCACCAGGCATTATGTCTAACCGCCACAGTGACCGGACAACCGTGACCACTGCTTCCCCCTAAATGATAACCCAACACCTTAACCCCTGTTGGGAAGGGTCGTAGCACGGGACGGTGAAAATCCTAATACCGTATGCTCCTATATGACAATAGTATGATTGCATAGTGCCACCGCGTCCCATTCCACGGGCCACCAATACACTCGTTTCCAAGTCGACTACGACATCTAGTCTATCAATGCATCATGCACAATGATGTCCACATTCAACATATAAACATCTCATTCAATTGGAATTTGTAAAGTAAACATAGCACACATGCATATCAATGTGAGGATGACTAATCTACATAGCATATTCATGATGGCATGACTAGACTAGATATAATTAAATGAATGCCAAACAATGCCTTGACACAAGGCCAAACATCCTCTCCCCACTTACCTGTAGTGTACAAGGATTCTCGTTCGGTACGAGTGAGATCCGGTGCAAATTGGGTAGGATTTGGTGAACCTAACATAATTGAGCGGGGTTAGTACTTCACCATTTTGGAATCAAAATTAATACGATCCGATGACACAATCATGTTTAGAACGTTAAAAGAAGGTCGCACGTCCGATTTGGGTCCAATCGGACGTAAGAATCACCTTCGGGCCACACGAGTGGGTCAGACAGGTGGGTTGTCTGGCCCACCGGTCCTACCCACCGGTTTGGACCGGCGGGTAAGGGCCCGTCGGTCTGGCCCACTGGTTGGGCCAGGGGCCCCTGTTAGGACCAGCGGGTAGGGTGGCCTGTCGGTTGGGCCTGCCGGTTGTGCCCGAAGGCCCCTACCCTCTCAGGTGGGTGCTCACAGGCAGGCTGGATGGCCCACCGGTCCTACCCACCGGTCTTGGCGAGAAAATTGCTGTTTCTTCCCAACTCCCTCCATTCTTTGGGGATTCAAATGGGGGCTTTTCTCAACCCATTCTTCACACTTTCAAGTCTTATATGATGGCTCTAACCTAGATCTAGGTTAGATTCAAGTGATGGGAAACCATCTTACCTTCTTTGCTCAAGAACAACTTCAAACCCTCCAAATCACTTCAAACCCACAATGCTTCTTCCACCTTGTCAATACCTCTTCAAATCCTTCAAGATCAACACATAAATCATCTATTAAACCTTAGATTCATCATTTCAAAGGGGATTTACAAGATCTCAATAAACCCTACTCGAATCAAGGGTTTAAGCTTGGGTATGGTGAATGTTCAAAGAACCCAACTTTGCTTACCTCTAAATGTAGATCTAGAGTTGAAGATCACTCCTCCGGTGCCGGAATGGGAAGATCAAGCTTCGGCGCCGCTGAAATCCTTCTCTTCTTCCTCTTCCTTCTCTTCCCTTCTTCTTCCCTTTATTTTCTCTCTCCTCTTTTCTATTCTCACCAACGTACGGGTGTCATAAATGAAAAGAAAAGAAAATCATAAATGCTATATATATACTTCCTAAATAAATGAATAGTGCACATGGATGGGTCACTCAGGTGGGTGGGTGCACCCTCCTGTCCGCCTACCTAAGGGCCAAAACTTGGGATTTTGACAGAGTTCGGGCCTAGTGTGAACCCCACCCTAGCGTACGATGTAGTATACGTATATACCTTAATATATAGCTACAATACCTACTTTATCCGTACATGGCCTTATGGTAGGTGCATGTACACGGCTTGGGCACTCCCGTCTCTTCTGGCACTGGCTCGGACTCATCAGGCCAGCCGGTGTTTAAGGTCACCCTTGCCATCATAGCCCATAAGGAACCCGCTCTATCTCCCTCTGGTTCGGTTCCTGCATGGTTAAACCGTGTCAACCGCATAATCAGACCGGGTTTAAGAAGTAGGGTATTACACATCAGCCTATGTGACCGTTGCTTATCTTCAGAAAGTGAGAAACATCATCCTTGCCCAGTTGGCAAAGATGGAAAGAAAGCAGAATGACATTCTCAAGCTCCTACGCAACAACGAGGAAGAGGAAGATGACGAAGAGGCGGACACGGAGCATGAGGATGCAGCGGAATAGGAGTTATTTTAACTTCGTGCTTGTTCAGTTATTTATTTTAATACTTTTGATACTTATGAAAAGTTAAACTTATGATACTTTTCTATGTGGCACATACTCAGGGGGAGTATTTTAATTTCTTGTGTCGTTTTGATTCCATTTTTTCTGTTGACAAAAGGGGGAGAATATTTATTCCTGAACATGATAGTATGATAGTTTCTCTTGTGTTTATGGAAATGACTATCTTTAATTGTTTATGGAAATGACTATCTTTAATTGTTTATGGAAATGAATTTATCTATCCTTGTTTATTTTTTGGCTCTGAAAATACATTATCCTATTGATCTTTACACAGTAATACTATTATTTCTTGTATTTAGTTTCATTGTCTGTGTTTGTTTGTCATCACCAAAAAGGGGGATATTGTTGGGAAACATGTCCACACTCCTTGCCATGTTTTGGTGTTAACAAACATACATACATCTTTAACTTGGTTTGATAAAATGTGATTAGTTTTAAGAGAGTGTAATTAGCTTGAAGAAACACTTAGAAGGTTGAATCAAGACATGAAGCTTAAAGACATGGAATTGTAAACAAGAAGAAAAGAAGATGAAGTGCCAAAGAGTGGAAAGTTCAAGTGAAGAAGAAGACCACTAGGATAGATTAGTCACTTTAATATAATTTGTAATTTCCACATATATATAGATGCACTCACCGCATGCATGTGCATTGCATCATACTAGAATGACCATAGAGCATGCCTTGACCAAGTATGGAAAGTCTCTAAGTGGTGTGGAACACACATTAACCTGACTCAAGGGTATTTTAGAGAATCTTAAAATTAGTATCAGGAGATGAAACCTTCATAGAAGTTGTAGGAAATTGAGTTGTGATTCCAACGCAACTAATCTCAGATCAATCTGAAGTCGGACCAAAAATTTATGGTCAAAACACTAACGACTAGTTAGTATGACAGCATTCTGTCAAAACAGAGCATGTCATGTTGGCGGTCGACCGGCTGGAAGCCCCGGTCGACCGGCTGGAAGCCCCAGTCGATCGAAACTATTTGAGACCATAGGTGGTCGACCGGCTGAAAGGCTCGGTCGATCGGTGACTACCTGGAAGTGCCCCAACGGCTATATTTTGCCTTCAACAGCTCTTGGTGATCGACCGACTACTGATGGCGGTCGACCGACTACTGATGGCGGTCGACCGGTGGTCCCAGAATATGTCCATTAGAGCCTAATTTCCTGCCTAAAATGCTTCACTAAGTTCACCTATAAATACCCAAACCACTCTTAATTAAATATTCATTAAGAAAGAGCTTTAAGAGCATTATTGCAAGCATTCAAGAATTTTATTTCTACTTGAGTTGTTCTATTACACAAATCCCAACAAAAGGATCAAGTCTCAATCAAAGTCCTCTACTCTCTCCTGTGTAAGTCAAAGCCATAAGAGAGGACTTTACAAAAGGTGCATCATTCATCATTTATTATTCATTCTCATCATTTGCACCACACTTGAGGTATTCCTCTTATTCCACTATTTCTTATTTATTTCTGTTTTTACAATTCTAGACTGTACTTAGGATTGTAAGAATTCTCTTATCCTAAAAAGAGAAAGGTCTCTCTCTACCTCCAAAAGAGATTGTAAAGGCGTCTCTCTGCCTGGAAAGGGGATTTGTAAGGATACTCTTATCCGTGAAAAAGATTGTAAAGGTTTTCTTCCCTACCTACTGTACTGCAAGGGAGAACTAGTGGAATACCTTACAAGAGGATTCTTGTAGGGAGTGGACTAGACTCGAATTGAGTCAAACCACTATAAATCTTGTGTTGTGGTTGTTCTTGTTTTATTTTCTCTGCATTATTTTAACTTGTAGTCACACTTGTGACCTATTTATCAAAAAGAGTTAAATTCCACTAGTATAACCTATTCACCCCCCTCTAGGTTATTTCAGATTCTATATTTATTTGTAATATTATTGAATTGTTTTATCTATGTTCAATTACATGTTCATGTCTGAATTTTTTTCCCTCTTTGCCCCCCATATTAGCATCTAAACATTTAATTTGTTACAAACTTATACATTCTCCGCCATCTAACAAATGGGCACATGTGCATTTGCACATGCAAAGTTACTAGTATATATATATATATATAGAGAGAGAGAGAGAGGGAAAGAATGTTATTTGTCCTTATTCCTTATGGTCTTCAATGGGGGAGCGCACATAGGTATACACCATAGGTCACATATGAGGCAAGGGTCATTTCACGGGCTTTTGTGAGAGGGCATAAGAAACAAAGACGATTAGCATTCCTTTTCCTTTATTTTTTAATTGGAGAAGTGTTTCTTATGGGGAATGTGGCCCCTACGCATGTGTGGGAACCATTGAGAGCACACGCAGAAACATCATAGGGCTTGGTCATTTCACATTTAATGGGGTTGAGGTAGTCTTTTGCCCCCTCCTGTGACTAGTTACAAGGGCCATGCTCCCCCCACAAACTATTCTCCCATAATAACTTCTGAGAAAAAGAAGCCTAAACGGCCGAGTGACCCTATGCCCAATTACATGTGAAGGTGAAATGACTGCCCCACCCCATGAAAAATGGAAATCTCACCACTGTTGATGCTTCTGTGCACTCTCCCATTGGCCCCCATGTTGGTGCAAGGGCTACGTCGTTGGGTACCCCCTCCCTAAATTTTAATAGTGATAAAAATAAGGGAGAGAATTCACTAATAGGGGACGCCAATGGGAGTATGCACAAGAGCATCAACTATTGTGGAATTTCCAATTAAGTTTCATGAGAGGCAAGTCGATCATTTTGACCCTCCTCTTACATAGGACCACACTACCTACAAGATTCTTTTTCCAAGAGGGTTCCCCAAAAGGCAGATTGACCCCTATCCCAATGCAAGGGCCAATAAGGGAGTGCATGCAGAAGTATCAATGAGGATGGTATTTTTACCTTTCATGAGGGTAGGCGGTCATTTTCCCCCTCCCTTTGTGTCCAGGTGTGGGGGTGTGAGGGTAGCGGCCAGAAGAGATGCGCATGCGTTCATCGCTTTGTGGGAGAGGAAAAAAAGGCTTGCATCAGTTCCGTCCTCTCTCCTCTCTTTCTCTTATGAGGGAGGGGTGTGTCGTATGTGCTTACCCTACAGGCCCCACACTGCCGTATAGCCGCTTGGAGATACGTGGATGCCTACTTTGTAAGAGTAAAATTCGTCATTCGAGATGGGGATTTGATGATGGTCCAATACGGGGATCAAGATCATGCAAAAGGGTTTGGAGTTGCTGATGAGTACATTTATGTGTGAAATCTAGGGTAGTAAAATATGTATTTTACATATTTAGAATGGAGCTACCTTAGATTTTACTCTATTTTTACAAGTTTTGTATTTTAAAGGCTTTAAGCATTATTAGACATCATATCTCTTCAACAACAACTACCTAGTGTAGTTGGTGAGCTATGGTGTGCCAAATTCCCTTGCTCACTAGGAGGTCTCAAGTTCGAATCTCATGGTTGTCTTTTTTTGAAGAATTTTGTTGAAGATTTTCTGCTTTTCACTCACTTAAAGCACTAAGGGCATGGAGGAGATTTCCACATCAAATTAGAAGATTGTCCAAATCTTCAAAGCAAGGAAAATCGTGGGAGGGGTTTCTTGCCTAAGAAGAGAAAAAAAGGGGAAGAAAAAAAAAGGGAAAAATAAATCTTGGCCAAATATTCTCTCTCCTCCACATCATCACCAGAAGATTGTCTAAATCACACAAAGCAAAAGAAAAATCGTCTAAGGGAAGAAAAAAAAAATTGACCAACAAGGGTTGTGCACAAGATTTGAAGAGAGAGAGAAAAAGAAGAGAAAAATAAATTAAAAAAAGGAACAAAAATAAGAAAAAAAATTATAGGAAATTTCTCTAAGTTTATTTCTCTTCTCTCTCCTCCACCTTAGCACTTTTGGTCTCAAAAAATCTCACTACCAATTGTGGGTTTTTCCCTTTTAGGAAAGAGAAATTTGTTACCCTACCTCTCCATTCCCTATAAATACAACTCATGTAAGAGAGGGTGGACATTTCATTCTTCTTCTTAGGTTTTTTTTTTAGTTGCCCTTTCTCTCTTTCTCTAGTTTTCTATTTCTCTAGATTTCTCTTTCTCTAGCTCTAGTTCTAGGTTTATGCTTTAAACATTTTTGTAAGTTCTTTTAATTCAATTAATGCAAGCACTTTTGTTTTTTATTCAGTCTCTTATTTTTATTGTTTAAGCAATTGAAGTTGTAATTTTCAAGTTCTAGTTCTAGGTGACAAGAACAAGCTATGGAGCATGTCTTTCAGATTTAATTTTTTCCTTCAGATTTGTTTTCTCTAGTACTAGAAATTTTAGATTTGGTTTATTCTAGATCTGATTTTTAGTATTAGTAGTATCTCAAATCGATCAAGTTTTCAGTTCAAGGGTTGAAATTCAAGTAAGTAGGCTCTTTCATTAGTCTTCTCACCCCCCTCTCATTCCCTCTTCTGACTACCCTTTCTTTCTTAATTTAGGATTTTAGTTTCAGTCGTTACATTATTGCTATCCCTTTCCCCCAAGGTTCATGGCTAGTGTATGTGTTGGCTTTGCCCCTCCTAGCTATAGAACCATCATTTATTGTTTTTATTTTAATTGTCTCCCTTTCCCTAAAGCCAAATAGAGTAAGCCTTGTAAGAGTGACTCTCTAGTTAAGTAGGGAAGCTCATATTATGATGCATCCCTTGGGCTAAGTAAAGAAACCTACTTGTAAGCCTCTCTCTAGCTTTATCCCCTTTCTTTTACTTTATTTTTATTTCAGTATTTTTTTCCTTTATTGCTTTTAATTTCATGGAGTATTTATTTTCAATTATTTATTTATTTAATTTTAATTACATGGCTTGCATCTTTAAATTCTTAGATGATGAATGGTTAGAATGTTATTTTAGATACATATGTTTATGATGGTAGTTAGAATTAGATCACAACCATTAATCGGTTTACTTTCGCATTATTAAAAGAAGCAAAAAAATAAAGTGGTTACTCTCCTTGTGTTCGACCCGTAGCTACACTAACCCGTATGCTTGTTGCTACATTTTAAATTTCAAATAAGTTTTTTGCGCCGTTGCAGGGGAGACAGTTCCATGTTATTTTTTGTTTTCTTTTGGTAAATCGGAGTGCTTTGTTTGCTTTGTTTTGTTTTCTCTTTTTCTTCTATTGAATTCCTGAAAAGAACAACTTACAATAATAGTTGTATCAGTGGAGGTCGTCATACCTCAAAGTATAATAAAGATAGTTTTGCCCTATAGCAGTACCTCAGAAATTGACCTTAGCAACCCCCCAAAAAGCCAAAAAAATATTAAAAAAAAGGTTTTTCTTTCCATTCTTTTGTGCATATCTTACTCTAGTTGTGGGTAGTTTTCTATTGCATGAGTGTTAAGTGGGTACGTAATACTAAGAATCGGTTCGAAAGAAGAGGTCCAACAAGTAGTGACCCTATACGTTTGCTCTCTTTAAAACCCTTCAATATGGGAGACCAACAGCAAAACCCTCCACCACAAACCCAAGACAATAATTTTGAGATCAAATCTCAGTACATCATTATATAGCCCCACTTTTATGGGCTGACCTTTAAGGATCCATACCTATTTTTAAGGGAGTTTAAAGAGGTATGTATTCTAATTATGATCCAACAGCTTTCTGATGATGCTGTTAATCTTAAGTTCATCATGTTTGCATTGAAAGACCAAACTAAGAAGTGGTTGTATGAGTAACCCACAAGGTCCATAACTTCATGGGAACAGTTCACAATTGGCTTCCTTAAGAATTTTTTCCCAACTTACAAGACCAATAAGCTTAGAAGTGATATCCTTCAGTTTAGGCAAAAGCCTAGTGAGTCCTTTTCAAAACTTATGGAGAGATTCAAAGATCTACTCCAAGAATACATTCACCATGGCCTTGACTTATGGCATTTATGTTAAATAATTTATGAGGGTATTGATCACCCAACTAAACAAATGATAGAGTCTATGTGCCCTGAGGGATTCACATCCTTTACAGATGAAGGAAAGGCATGGGAATTCTTGCTTGACTTAGCTGACAAAACCCGTGAGTGGGAATCAACCCAAGAGAGTGAAAAAACCATAGGAGGTAAAGGATATTTTGTGGATGGGATAGTAGCCAAGGAAGCCCATTTGGATAGCCTAATCAAGAGGATTGAGACTATTGTTCCTAGAGAGCCATCATTAGTTAATTTGGTTAAGATTTGTGCTTGGTGCCAGTCCCCTGGACATGTCATAGAGGAATGCCCCAACACCTCTGGGGGCACTTCTAATGATAGTGTTAATGCCTTATACTAGAATAATCTATATAGTAACACCTACAATCCAGGATGAAGAAATCACCCAAATTTCTCCTGAAATTAGGGCAACCAAGTAGGGCCTTTCAATTTCTATAATCAAGGTCAACCTGGACCCTAGAGGCCTCCCTTTGCACAACAATCTTTTTTTTTTTAAATACTTTTCCTAGGCCAAATGTAGGACATCAGGCTAGTTTTCCTAAGGCCCATCTCCTATCATCTTATCAGCAACCCCTTGGGTTTACCAACACTGGAGAGGTAATTAGAATAAGTGACTTAGAAAAAAATATGATCCTTCTCATAATAAGCCATCAAAATCTTATGAGAGAACTCACTCAAGTTGTCTCAATTATGCGTGAGAGGGAGAAGGAAACTTTACCCAGTTAACCAGATCCTTACCCTAGGCATTATCAGCCTGTTAGTTCACAAGCACCAACTAATGCACCACTTAATATAGTATAAGGTCAGACCCAACAAGGGCCCTCTAACCAATGTAATATTGTTTATACCCTTAGGAGTGGTAGAGAGTACCAATAGAGTGTTCCTAAATCTTTCCCATCTATTACTCCTGTTAACTCTCCTTCAGTTGAGGATACAAGTGTGCCTCTTGTTCGAGGTTCGTCTGATGAACCTAAAGATTCTTCTGAAACTAAAGATGATTTGGTTGAGAAAACAAAAAATGATTCTTCTGAAAAATGACAAATCCCTAATAGTCATTATGTTCTTCCTGTCCCATTTCCTAATCGCTTGGTAAACAAAAAGAAGACTGCTTCCATGGATAAAATTTTAGAAGTCTTCAAAAAGGTAGAAGTGAACATCCCTCTTTTGGATGCCATATCCCAAATCACCGCCTATGCAAGGGTATTGACAGATTTGTGTACTCACAAACGTATCACTAGTGTGCCCAAAAAGGCATTTTTGGCAGGTAACATTAGTTCCATAATTACTCAGCCTATAGCAGCCAAGTATAAGGATCCAGGGAGCCCTACCATAGCTTGTGTTATAGGCAATACCGACATTGAGCATGCCTTACTTGACCTTGGCACAAGTGTGAATCTTTTGCCTTACCATGTGTATAAGCAACTTAGATTGGGAGAATTGTAAGCCACTGGAATTATTCTTCAGTTGGTAGATAGATCTGTTAAGATTCCTAAAGGGATGGTTGAGGATGTCTTACTAAAGGTGGGAGAATTTATTTTTCTTGTTGATTTCATTATGTTAGATAGCAAGCCATTCTCAACCAAGGATGAGATCTGAATAATTCTAGGAAGACCATTCTTGGCTATCAGTAATGCATTAATCAATTGCCCGAATGGTTTCCTAAGGTTATCTTTTGGCAACCAAACTGTTGAGTTTAACATGTTTAGGA
This sequence comes from Macadamia integrifolia, assembly GCF_013358625.1. Taxonomy (NCBI): domain Eukaryota; kingdom Viridiplantae; phylum Streptophyta; class Magnoliopsida; order Proteales; family Proteaceae; genus Macadamia; species Macadamia integrifolia. Next base: position 182,424 of record NW_024870534.1, on the reverse strand, counting down.
TAGGCAAGTAACCACATATGGAAGAAGAGATCAATATGCTTTAGGATTTTCTAGATTTTTCTGATGATTTAATTAACAACTTTGTATTAATTTTGATTTAGCATTCCAATAGTGTATGGATGAGTTGGATGATGATAGTGAAACTTTATTTTCTGAAATCTTAACTCTTCACACACCTGTGGAGCCCTTAGGACCCCTTTCCAATTCCATTCCCAAACCTTCAATAGTTGAGCCCCCTAAGCTAGTTCTTAAGGAGTTGCCATCTTATTTGAGGTATGCTTTCCTAGGGCTTTACTAGACTCTTTCTGTAATAATTTCTTCAAATTTGACTTCTAGCCAGGAAGAGGAGTTACTTAAAGTGTTAAAATATAATAAGAAAGCCCTAGGTTGGACCATGGCTGATATCAAGGGTATAAGCCCTTCTATTGTGCAACATCATATATATCTTACGGAGGATTCCAAACCATCCACGGAACCCCAAAGAAGAGCTATCCTAGTGATGATGGAAACCATTAAGAAAGAGATCTTAAAGTGTTTGGATCACTGAATAATTTATCCTATTTCTGATAGCCAGTGGGTAAGCCCAGTTCACGTAGTGCCTAAGAAGTCTGGTGTGACTGTAGTTCCCAATGCCAATAATGAACTAATTCCAACTCGTGTCCAATCAGGGTGGAGAGTGTGCATCGACTACAGAAAACTTAATGCGGCAACCTAGAAAGACCACTTCCCATTGCCATTCATTAACCAGATGTTAGAGAGGTTAGCGGGATATAAATATTATTGTTTTCTTGATGGATATTCTAGCTATAATCAGATCCCAATTGCTTTAGAGGTCTAACATAAGACCACTTTTACATGTCCATATGAAACATTTGCTTACAGGCATATGCCCTTTAAGCTTTGCAATGGCCCTGCTATGTTCCAATGATTCATGATCAGCATCTTTTCTGACATGATCAAAAAATTCTTAGAAGTATTTATGGATGACTTTTCAATTCATGGGAATTCCTATTCTAAATCTCTTCATCATTTTTCTCTAGTTTTGAAAATGTGCATATCTAAGAATTTGGTTTTAAATTGGGAGAAATGCCATTTTATGGTTAAATCTGGTATTGTTTTAGGCCATATAATATCAAAGGAGGGAATTAAAGTAGATAAAGCCAAAGTGAATTTAATTGATAATTTACCACCTCCTTAATCTATTAAGGACGTCCGGTCTTTTTTAGGGCATGTGGGCTTTTACAGAAGGTTTATTAAGAACTTTAGTCAGTTAGCCTGACCTTTCACTTCATTACTGGCCAAAGATCAAACTTTTCAATTTTCTAAAGAGTGCCTAGAATCCTTCAAGCAACTTAAGAGGGAGTTGACAAATGCATCCATTGTTCAACCACCTATTTGGACTAAATCTTTTGAATTGATGTGTGATGCTTCAGATTTTTCCATAGGAGTAGTTTTGGATCAAATGATTGATAAGTTGTCCACTATCATTTACTATGATAGTAGGACTTTAAATGATGCACAACTCAATTATACAACCACTGAAGAAGAATTTTTAGCTGTTGTGTTTACATTAGAAAAGTTTCGGTCTTACTTAGTTGGTTCACATGTAGTGGTGTATACTGATCATTATACTCTTAGGTACTTAGTTCAGAAGAAGGATGCCAAAGCCCGTCTCATTAGGAGGGTTTTACTTTTGCAAGAGTTTGATTTAGAAATTAGGGATAAGAAAGGAGTTGAAAACTTAGTTGCAGACCATTTATCCTGACTTTCCAATTTCTTGACTGTTGATTCTCCAATCAATGAGAACTTTCCAAATGAACAGTTATTTGTAGTGTCCAGTGAACTATGGTTTGCTGATATTGTCAATTTATTAGTTTTAGGTGTGACTCCAGATCACTGGTCCACCTAAGTTAAGTATAGCTTTTATTCTCAAGTTAAGTACTTTTTCTGGGATGATCCTTATTTGTTTAAGATATGTCCGGATCAAATTATCCGACGATGTGTTCCTGATCATGAGCAATATTTCATTCTCTCTTTTTTCCATAATCATACATGTGGTGGACACTTTGGTCCTAAGAAAACTGCCGCAATGGTTCTCCAATGTGGATTTTATTGGCCCACTCTTTTTAGAGATACTTTTGATTTTTACAAGGCTTGTCCCGCTTCCCAGTCTTTTGGCCATATCAATAAGAGGAACATGATGCCCCTCAACCCTGTATTGGTAGTTGAGATCTTTGATGTATGGGACATCGATTTCATGAGACCATTCCCTAATTCCTTTAGGAATTTGTACATACTTTTGACGGTTGATTATGTTTCTAAATGGATAGAGGCCAAACCTTATAAATCTAATGACCATAAAGTGGTGGTCCAGTTTCTTAAAGAGAACATTTTTTTTTGCTTTGGTGCACCATGTACAATAATTTGTGATAGGGGTACTCATTTTTGTAATCGACCTTTTGAGGGCTTAATGAAAAAGTATGGGATCACCCATTAGTTATCTACCCCTTATCACCCCCAAAATAGTGGCCAAATGGAGATGTCTAATAGGCAAATTAAACAAATATTGGAGAAAATTGTTAATCCCAACCGTAAGGATTGGTCCCTTAGGCTCTTTGATGCCTTATGGGCCCATCAGACTACATTCAAGACCGACTTTGGTCTGTCTCCTTACCGTTTGGTGTATGAGAAAGCCTATCACTTATCTGTTGAGTTGGAGCATAAGGCCTTTTGGGCCATCAAGAAGCTCAATTTTGATTTGTTTGATGTGAGAATTCATCGTAGGCTCCAACTATCTGAGTTGGAGGAACTTATGAATGATGCCTATGAAAGTTCTAGAATTTACAAGGAAAAGACCAAAGCCTTCCATGATAAGCACATTCTGTGTAAATATTTTATAATTGGTGATAAGGTCTTATTGTACAACTCTCAATTGCGTCTTTTCCCTGGTAAGCTTAGATCCCGATGGGATGGCCCATTTATCGTCCGTAATGTATATCACCATGTGGCTGTGGAGATTTTGAATCCAGGATCAGGGGTAATTTCAAAGGTTAATGGTTAATGTTTGAAACCGTTCCTCGAGTTTCCTACTACTGGTAGTGAACAGGTCATGGATCTCTATGAACCCCTGTACACAGATGACTGACTTTACCCAGGTATAACCCCCTTGCATTGTCTTTGCTTTTAATTCTTTTCATGCATTGAAGACATTGCATGACTTAAGTGTGGGGGAGGGAAATCAATTTTTTTTTTTTTTAGTTTTAATTCGGTTGGTTGATGTATGAAAATAAAAGTTTTGATTAAGGTACCCATTTTGAATGTCTAAAAACCCTATTGAGAAGAAAGAAACAAGCCTGTGTCTTGATATGAGACTTTCTTTAAAAAAATAAGAGACCCCTATTTTATGATGTTGGACCATATGTAATCTATTGGTTCCTTGTACTTTTGATTTGGAGTTGAGACCTTCTTTTTAATTTGGCATGAATTGACAAATGCAAAATTTTAAATGAAAGTGTGAAATGTGGTATAAAGAAGAAAAAGAGTTGATTCCCTTGGAACTAGACAGGGCATTGCGCCTTAGGAAGCATTGTGTTTTTATCAAAATTCCTAGGGAGGAAACTTCTAAAAGAACTCTAGCATCACTATCATGTTGGGCATATGCAAAAAACGAAGCCACATAGTAACTTGGGTGTTTATTGTTTGCTTTACCATGTCATTCAAGCCAAAAGTGGTGGAGTAGAGTAGAGTTTATTAAACGAAAAAAGGAGAAAAAAATTTACAAATATCATTAATGCTTCGTAACATGTTTGGTCAAAAGCACTCCAACGCCTTAGTCATTGGTTCCCTATTTGTTCACAAGTGGTTTTGGCTTAAGATAAAGATGTTCTGGAAGAGATGGGTGAGTTCCAAATTAAGAAATATGCTAGTGCCTGGAATTGATATGGGGTAATAAAAGTTTAAGTGTGGGGGTCCCTTTCAAGAGGAATTATCTATGCTTCGAATCGATATGGCCCTTACCTTTAGCCAAGGTTGGGATTTGTTTATTCTGAAGTTTTGATGTATATTCACTACAAACACTCACGAGACACAACTCGTCCACTATGGGTGACCTAGGGGTTTAAAGGCTTGTTGCACATGCTAAGTGCAACTGTGATTCCTACGAAAGTGAGTTAGGTTTTTTTGTTTTTATTATTTTTCTTTTTGTTTTTCCCGAGGATTAGCAAGTCTAAGTGTGAGGAAATTTTGATGAGCACATTTATGTGTGAAATTTAGGGTAGTAAAACATGCATTTTTCGTATTTAGAATTGAGCTACCTTGGGTTTTACTCTCTTTTTGCAGGTTTTATATTTTAAAGGTTTTAAGTATTGTCGAGCGTCATATCTCTCCAATAACAATTGCCTAGTGTAGTTGGTGAGCTATGGTGTGCAAAATTTCCTTACTCATTAAGAGGTCTCAAGTTCGAATCTCATGGTTGTCTTTTTTTGGAGAATTTTGTTGAAGATTTTTGGCTTTTCACTCACTTAAAACACTAAGGGCATAGTAGGGATTTCCACATCAAATTAGAAGATTGTCCAAATCTTCAAAGCAAGGAAAATCGTGGGAGGGGTTTCTTGCGCAAGAAGAGAAAAAAAAGAAAAAGAAAAAAAAGGGAGAAATAAGTCTTGTCCAAATCTTCTCTCTCCTCCATATAATCACCAGAAGATTGTCCAAATGACAAAAAGCAAGAAGAAAAATCGTTTAAAGGAAAGAAAAAAAATCGGCCAACAAGGATTGTGCACAAGATTTGAAGGGAGAGAGAGAGAAAAATAATAGAAAAATAAATTTAAAAAAAAAGTACAGAAAATAAGCAAAATAATTATGGAAAATTTCTCCAAGTTTATTTCTCTTCTCTCTCCTCCACCTTAGCACTTTTGGTCTCAAAAGATCTCACTACCAATTGTGGGTGTTTCCCTTTTAGGAAAGAGAAATTTATTACCCTACCTCCCCATTCCCTATAAATATAACTCATATAAGAGGAGGGTGGACAGTTCATTCTTCTTTTTAGGTTTTTTGTAGTTGCTCTTTCTCTCTTTCTCTCTTTCTCTAGCTCTAATTCTAGGTTTATGCTTTAAACACTTTTGTATATTATTTTTATTCAATTAATGCAAGCACTTTTGTTTTTGATTCAGTCTCTTATTTTTATTGTTTAAGCAATTAAAGTTGTAATTTTTAGGTTATAGTTCTAAGCTTAGTTCTAGGTGACTAGAACAAGCTATGGAGCATGTCTTTCAAGTTCAATTTTTTTCTTCAGATTTGTTATCTCTAGTACTAGAAATTTCAGATTTGGTTTATTCTAGATCTGGTTTTTAGTACTGGTAATATCTTAAATCGATCAAGTTTTCAGTTCAGGGATTGAAGCTCAAGTAAGTAGGCTCTTTCAGTAGTCTTCTCACCCCCCACTCATTCCTTCTTCTGACTACCCTTTCTTTCTTAATTTAGGATTTTAGTTTCAGTCATTACATTATTGCTATCCCTTTCCCCCAAGGTTCATGGCTAGTGTATGTGTTGAATTTGCCCCTCCTAGCTATAGAACCATCATTTTATTGTTTTTTATTTTAATTGTCTCCTTTTTCCTAAAGTCAAGTAGAGTAACCCTTGTAAGAGTGACTCACTGGTCAAGTAGGGAAGCTCATATTATGATGCATTCCTCGGGCTAAGTAGAGAAACCTACTTGTGAGCCTCTCTCTAGCTTTATCCCCTTTTTTTTTTACTTTATTTTTATTTCAACATTTTTTTCCTTTATTGCTTTTTAATTCTGTGGGGTGTTTATTTTCAGTTATTTATTTATTTAATTTTAATTACGTGGCTTGCATCTTTAAATTCTTAGATGATGAATGGTTCGGATGTTATTTTAGATACATATGTTTAGGATAGTAGTTAGAATTAGATCACAACCATTAATCGGTTCACTTTCACATTATTAAAGAAGCAAAAAAATAAAGTGGCTGCTCTCTCTGTGTTCGACCCATAGCTACACTGATCCATATGCTTGCGGTTACATTTTAAATTTCAAACAGTCACCACCTAGGATTATAGGCCTAGGACCCAGGGGTGGGCCCAATTCCTAAGAAGAAGGCCCAAAAGTTGGTATGGTCCAGAGATTTAGGGTGTTAGGTTGTAGAGTTGGGAAGGTGTTAGGCACCCAATCTACCAGGTTCAACCAGTCTTCCTACTAGATGCTTTAGAATGAATATTTTCTATAATTATTCTTATTCCACATGTATGGCTAGGTTATCACACATATGTATATTAACTGAATTTAAAAGATTATATACATTAAAACAATGTCAATATAAAATCTACATTATGCTACTTTGGGTAAGAAATTATGCCTATGCTTGACCCTTTTTTTGGGTCAAAAGGGGTGGGACCCCGATTAGTGCCAGCACGAGCTATTTTTTTTTTAGATTCTCCTAGCTCAGGGGAAGATGGTCTTGACCTCCAACTTTCTTTCTCAAGAGATGTTCACTATGGCGATATTTGCATAGGGTTCCGGCTAGGAACGGTCACTTTCGGGTTTTGGGCCGAGGTATCAATTTGGTAGAGCTTCCATTGGGAATAGGCTATGGGAGGGCTAGACTGAGGTGGCACTCTGGCAGAGCCTCCATTGGGAATAGGCTATGAGAGGGCTAGGCTGAGGTGGCACTCCGACAGAGCTTCCGCTGGGGATAGGTTTATCCTAAGGGTTGAGGAACTTCGAAGGCCCGAAGAACACTTCGAAGATCCGAAGAACACTTTAGATCTTACGAAGATCTCCACGAAGGCTAGAAGAACCTCAAGAGGGAGTGGGGGACTAAAGGAGAATTTCTTCCATACAAAATTTCACTCAAAGAAGGTAAAGGTTTGAGAAGTTTCGAAGGCCCGAAGAAGACTTCGAAGATCCGAAAAACACTTCGGATCTTATGAAGATCTTTTCGAAAATCTCTAGGGGGAAGGGAAGGAGACAGGGCAGAGCTTCTCTCTCTAGGAAGCTCACTTAGAGGCTTGGATCTTGTGGTGTTGTGTTGTGTTGTGTTGAATCCAAAGGGAGGGGGGTATTTATAGGATTCTTAAACCAATGGGGAGAAAAAGGGAATTCCCTTCGCCAATGGTAGAAATAAGAGATTTTTTTACACCAATAGGATGAAAGTATGAAAATTTGGGCCAATGGGGTGGGAGATAGTTTTTTTGGACTAATAAGAAAAGTGAGTCTTTTTTTTTTACCAATGAGGTGAGAATATTTTTGTGCCAATGGGAGGTTATGGCGTAGGGTATGCTAGTAGGATAGTGTAAAATGTGCAAGCGGGCGTAGAGAAAATCTCTTCACCCACCAGGTCAGCGGAACTCAAATCCCGGCCATTGACGGCGACACACAAGGCTAGGAAAGGGTGCACATGGCATGCATGGGTGTGTGTGGGAGATGGATAGTGGGGGTATACTGGCTGGCACGGTGCACGCGGGCTGGCCTATTGTTGCACACAGGTTGGCCCATGATTACGTATGGGCTGGCCTGCATGCGTGCGTAGGCTGGCCTACGGTTGGGCACAGGTTGGCCTATGTGTGTGAGGGGATGGCCTGTATGCTTAGGTAGACTAGCATACGGCTGCACTCAAGCTGGCCTGCGACTGTGCGTGGGCTGGTGCGTGCAACATGTGTGTAAAAAAAATATAATTTTCGAGGAAATATTGTGGGAAATCGAACGGTCTGATTTTGACATATCATATATCATTGGAATCGTATTTTTGAGTATTATCCATTCGTATGATCATCTTAACAGGATTCCTTCGTATATAAAAAGTCAAAATTTGACCCTCTTTTCTCCCTCATTGGGTTTTCGGGGTTTTTAGGTAGGGGATGTTTCCAAGTTTCTTTAGTTAATCATCATCTCTGTTGATCAGAAGTAAGAAGTCACATGCAAGATCTACATTTCATCATAGTCGGAGGGGGTGACAAAATTAGGTGTCTGCAGAACGCCCCTTTTTGGCCAAGGTCTGTGCCAACGACCAAAGGGCAAAGAAAACAACGACCACATTTTATCACTCAGAGCATATACTGTCGTCATTTTGCTCATTAATGATGTAGTAGGAAAATGCAACAGGTAATATATTTTAACTACTTTAAAGTTTGAGACTTACCTGGACTTCCGATTTGTAGGAAAGAAATTCACTGCTCTTCCGATCCTACAAAAGACGTTAGTACTTGATCTTTGTCTTTTCCTATGCTAGGCTTTCATGTGCCTGTCTAGGGAATTTGGTCTCCAGGCTGTGTCTTTCGACCCAATCTGGGTTATCTGGGACCATCGACTACAAAAAAGAAATTCGCTGCTCTTTCAATCTTGCGAAAGAAAAATATTTGGATTACTGAATTTTCCTCAATCGGGCTTCCATGTGCCAGCCAAGGGAATTAGTAATGAGATCGAGCCACTCGGAACCAAATCAAAGAGATTGGGCTACTTGGGGCCAGTTCAATGAAATTGGGCCACATGGCGCCTGGTAAATGCAATTGAGCCACCTGGGTCTGGGTCAATAAAATTGGGCCATCAGGGGCCGAGTAAATGAAATCGGGCCACCTGGGGCCAGGTCAATGAAATCGGGCCACCTAGGGCTGGGTCAATGAAATCGGGCAACCTGGGGTCGGGTCAATGAAATCGGGCCACCTGGGGCCGGCTCAATGAAATTAGGCCATATGGGGCCAGGTGAATGAAATTGGGCCACCTGGGCCGGGTCAATGAAATTGGGCCACTTGGGACCTTTTCATATCCGAGGCGAGTTTTCAAGAAACTGCTCGAGTTTTAGCAAAAGCCACTCTAAGGGGTCGTATTGATTGGTTGAAAGGCCTGAAAGAAAACGTTGTTCTGGGGGGAATGATACCTGTTGGCACTGGATTCAAAAGATTGGTGCGCCATTCAAGGGAAAATGCAATTGTTTCTTTTCTTGATTTTCCCTTAATTCTTGATTTTGGGCTCTTTGATTTGGAATCTTGCTCTTTGCTTTTGATTTGGAATCTTGCTTTTTTACTTTTGATTTGGAATCTTGCTTTTTACTTTTGATTTGATTTTTACTTCGAATTTTGGCTATGAAAAATTCTTTACCTTTTAGTAGAATTTTGACTTTTATCTTCCTCTTTTCCTTGTGATATAATTTTCACCTACCACATGAATTTGAATCATACTCTCCCTTTGATTTTTACCTTCCACTTCCATGTGATATAATTTTTACTGACCACATGAATTTGAATTTTACCTTCCCTTTGATTTTTACTTTCCATTTTCATATGATATAATTCTTACCAACCACAAAAATAATTTTGAACTTGGTATTTGGTGGTAAGAATTTTTAATTTCTACCTTGGAATTAGAATCTCAAAATTTTTTTTTTTGGAAATGAATTTTTTACCTATAAAATGGTCCCCTCTCATTTGTTTATTCCTCATTCTGAATTTTCTGAGTTGGGAGTGATTTGTGAGTGAGTGAGTTTAGGTTTTGGAATCTTCAAGAAGATCCGAACCTTTTTGCATTTTCTAGGGTTTCTTCAAAAATTTTCTGAAGATCTTCAAGTTTTCCTTGAAGTTCTTCATTTTTCTCTTGAAGATCTTCATAGGTCTTGAGGAAGGAGGCCTTTAGAGAATTTGACATATTTTTTGGGCTTTTGTGCAAATTGGGGAACTTCTTGGGGGTGTTTTGAGATTTTAGAAAATATGGCTAAAAGAAGAAAGAGAAAGACTTGTGGAGAAGTCCAGATGGATGGTTGTAGCAATTCTTCTCAAAGGGACGAGGGCCTTGCAGATTGGTACTCCGGACAGACCCTCCATGACACTCAGAGCCATATCTGTAACTCAGTATTGGGATCTTGGGTAAGTCTTTACATTTCATTCATTGTTTGCTCATTCATTTTTTTTTGTTTTATTTTCATTTATCATTTTTATTGTTACCTTTTTTATTAGCATGAAGGGGGGGTACCACCAACCTTGGCCCTGTATGGCCATCCGAACATGGTTCGGGCATGGTATAAGATACTTCCTCACAGAGTAAAGGAGATGGTTGACTCATCTTGCCTGAGTCGATTTAGCTTTCTGTAGGCACCCAATTTTGTCACCCGCTTCAGCTATGATGAAATATGAATCTTGGACGTGACTTCTTGCTTTCGATCGATAGAGATGATTGGCTAAGGAAACCCAGAAACATCCCCTACCTAAAAAAACCTAGAAACCCTAAACAACAGAAAAGAGGGTCTAATTTTGACTTTTATATAAGAAGGAATCAAGTCAAGATGACCGTACGGATGGATAGTACTCAGAAATATGATTCTGATGACATATGGTACGTTAAAATCAGACTGTTAGATCTCCCGCAATCTTCCCTAGAAAATTATATTTTTTCGTATGCATGTGGCACGCATCGGCCAGCCAGCTAGCCCAGCTAGCCTTGCACAGCCTGTGTGCCCCTGCTGCATGACTTGCACTCCCCGACCACACATCGTGCATGCCCCCGCTGCCTGCCCGCATGCCCCTAGTGCATAGTCTATGCTCCCTCATTGCCTACCCACTCACCCCTACTGCATGGCCTGTGCGCCCCCTTCGCACATCGTGTATGCCCCCCCTGCTTTCCCATGTGCCCCTGCTGCATAGCCTGTATGCCCTACCACACATCGTGCGTGCCCCTATTGCCTACCTGGGTCCCCCCTGCTGCTTGCTTACGCGGCCTCGCCCGTATGCCTTGTGCACCTTGCCTACACCATGTGCCTGCTGTCGTGCGCAGCTTAGCCTGCCCTATGTGCTATGGACTGCACACCCATGCCAGCCTCCCGTGCACACCTTACCTGCCTTGTGCACCTATGCCAGCCTCGTGTGTAGCTGCCAATGGTCAGACTATGTCCCACTGACCTGTTTGGGTGAAGAGATTTTCTCTCCACCCACTTGTGCACTGTATGCTACCCCGCTAGCGTATCCTACATTGCAACCTCCCATTGGTAAAGAAAAGAATCTTTTTACCTTATTGGCCCAAAAAAATTATCTTTCCCCCCATTGGCCAAAGAATTTTACCCTCCACCCCATTGGTCCAAAATTTTTTACTTTCACCTCATTGGTCCAAAAAATACTTTATGCCCCATTGGCTAAGGGAATTCCCCTTCCCCCCCATTGGTTCAAGAATCCTATAAATACCCCCTCCCTTTGGTTTTTCACACCAACACACCACAAGATTCCAAGCGTCTTAGTGAGAGAAACTCTGCCCTCTCTCCTCTCCTTTCCTCGCTTGAGGTTTTTCAAGTCTTTGGAGAGATCTTTATAAGATCCGAAGTGTTCTTTGGGCATTCGAAACTCTTCAACCCTTTACCTTTTTGAGTGAGATTTTGGGTAGGAAAAGTTTCCCCTTAGTCTCCCACTCCCCTTTTTGAGGTTCTTCCAGTCTATGGAGAGATCTTCGTAAGATTTCTTCGAATCTTCGAAGTGTTCTTCGGGCCTTCAAAGTTCCTTAACCATTTAGGCTTCAACCCATCCCCAGCAGAAGCTCTGTCGGAGTGCCACCTTAGCCAAAATCTAAAAGTAACCGTTCCTAGCTGGAACTTTGCCTGAATATGATCACAATCAACATCTCTCGAGGAAGAAAGTTGGTGATCAAGACCATCTTCTCCTGAGCTAGGAGAATCCAAAAAATAGCTCGTGTTGGCATTAATCAGGGTCCGACCCCTATTGATCCGAAATAGGGGTCGAGCACAAGTATAATTTCTTACCCAAATTAGTATAATATAGACTTTATATAGACCTTGTTTTAGTGTACATATTTATTTAAATTCAGTCAATGTATATAGGTGTGATAACTTAGCCATGCATGTGGAATAGAAATAATTATGGAAAATGTTCGTTCTTAAGCATCTAGTAGGAAGACCGATTGAACCGGGTAGATTGGGTGCCTAACACCTTCCCAACTCTACAACCTGACACTTACCCTAAATCTCTAGACCAGACCAAAATTTGGACCCTCTTCTTAGGAATTGGGCCCACCCCTAGGTCCTAGGCCCATAATCCTAGGTAGCGACTCCAAACCCTTTTACATGATCCTGATCCCCGTATTGGATCATCATCAAATCCTCGTCTAGAATGATGAATTTTACACTTTTTCCAAGTAGGCCCCCACATATCTCCGAGTGATGATACGATGGTGCAGGGCCCACAAGGTAAGCACACACAACACACCCCTCCCCTAAGAAAGAGAAAGAGAGGAGAAAGGATGAAATGAATGCAAGCCTTTTTTCCTCCCCCACAAAGGGAGGAACATATATGCATCTCTTTCGGCTGCTACCCTCACAGTGGGTCCAGGTTAGTGATCGAAGATGAGGAAGAAGAGTTTTCAGTGCATGTCCAAATGGAACCTCCAAAGACAGAGAGAGAAAGAAAAGTTAGGGAACAATTGGAGAAGTTGAAAAATATGCTCTAAACGGGAAAGAGTACGGAAAGCCAAGTAGTGGACTCTGATGAAGTGAATTTCTTTTCTTGGGCAAGGATTCCCGAGAAGTTCAAATGGCATACCGATAGGTTTGATGGGTCAGGGGACCCAAGGCTCATTTTAAGATCTTCCTCAGCATCGCCAAGTCGTGGCAACTTACAGACTACTAGATAGGACAAGCCTTCATATTAACCCTATTAGGACCAGCACTAAGGTGGCTCAACCAGTTGGAATCTTCCCAAACTCAAAATTGGACAACCGTGGTGAAAGCCCTCACCAAGCAGTACTCATACAACACCAAAGTGGATGTGAAGCGATGAGAGCTTGAGACATTGAGGCAACAACCTAGAGAAGGATTCACCGCCTTCTTAATGAGGTTTAGGGATAAGGCCGCCAAGATGGCAGATTAACCTTCAGAAGCAGAGCAGGTAGAAATGTTGATTGAAAACTCGCTAAAGCCTTATTATGATGTCCTTTACTATCAACATCTAAAAACTTTTGATGCCTTAATAGCCATCGGTACACGTGTGGAAAACTGAATCCTAAGGGAAGTTCAGTATCAAGGATCCTCCTAAGATGTATGCAAGAACACAGAAGTTGGACGGGGAAAGGGTCTCGAGACCAATATGGTAAGTGTGGTTCAATAATCAGTCTCACCTATCACCTCTTCACAACCATTCGTGATATAAGCAGATGCACCCTCTCAGAAGGCTCCTCATCCAAGAAGGCAGTTTACTGATTTGGGAATGCCCGTGACAGTAGTGTATGAAAAATTAAAGAAACAAGGATTGTTAGGGACAGTGGCTCTAACGGTAATCAGCAACCCTCCCCCAGCTTGGTACAGGGATCATGAATATTGTTCTTATCACACTCAGAAGGGACACAATATTGAAAGATGCATAGGTCTCTAGCATGCAATTTAGGATTTGGTAGACAACGGGACTACTAAAGTCAAGGTGAAGCAATCTCCTAATGTCAGTACTAATCCCCTCTCGGATCATGGAACCATCAACATATTGGCAACAATGATCGATTGGCAAAATTAGGATCCTAAGTTCTATGATCCAACCTATTTTATTAGGGATGCTAAGAAATACCAGGAAGAGAGGCATGTTGAATGGCAGGAGATATTCTAGCTTGTGCAGAGATTGTCTCTCCCTTCGGAATTGGTAGGGCATATCCGTGGTTTCGTCAAAGGTGCTTGTCAAAAGGAGTGTGATTCCTTCTGAAGGGCTGTTCACATGTATCAGATGGATAAACACTTTTTTCATCCCATGTTTTATGACCATGCGAACAATTTAAATGAAGAAGCAACAAAGAGTGATCCTACTCAATTCATTGAACCCTGGGCTTGGAAGAATCACATGAAAGCCCATGCCTACAGAAGAGCCATGAGTAAAAAAGCTAGGGCTTATGAGAAAGCCATTTGTCCTTCCTCATCAACAGAAGAAGCCACTGCAGCACATCTCTAACCTCTAGCATAACAACCTCCATTTTATTACCAACCTCCACCATATCATCAACCTTCACCACAATATCAAGGAGAAGGAGTTTCCTCATCTTATCACCCCCAATCTTCATACCCTACCTCTCACATCACATCACCTTCATACCACCCCGCCTCATTGTAGACACCCTATTTTGTCACCCTCCTATGGCTATGATGAAATACGGATCATGGAAGTGGCTTTTGACTTTCGATCAATAGAAATGATAATTGACTAAAAAAACCCAGAAACATTCCCTCTATCTGAAAACCCTAGAAACCCCCAGGAGGGAGAGAAGAGGGTCCAAATTTGAATTTTATATATGAAGGAATCTGTCAAGATGACCATACATATAGATAGTGCTAAAAAATATGATTCTGACGACATATGACACGTCAAAATCGGACTGACGGATCTCCCGCAATCGTTCCAAAAAAATTACATTTTCCCATATGTATGCTGCACACATTGGGAAGCCTACTGGAAACCTAAAAAAATTCCCTACCTACCCAAATACCCAAAATTCATCCCCAACTTGAAAACCCTGGAAACCCCCACCCGGGAGAGAAGGTCCAATTTTAACTTTTTATATATGAAGAAATCTGATCAATGTGATCGTACGGATGGATAGTACTCAGAAATACGATTCTGATGATATATGGCATGTCAAAATTAGACCGTCAGATCTCCTACAATTGTCGTCAGAAAATTTCATGTTCACGTGCACGCTGTGCGTAGGCCTACCCACATGCATGCTGCCCGTGTTGGCTAGTAGGCCAGCCTGCTTGCATGCTACGTACGCTGGCCTTCCAGCCAGGAACCCCACATATAGCCCTGCATACATGCCCCCGCTTGCTTCTGCTTGTGCCCTAGCCCGCCGCTGCGTGCGCCCCCGCCCACTATTGTGCGCACCCTCACCTACTATTGCTCGTGCCCCCGCCCGCTGCTGTGCGCCCTAGCCAGCCCTACACGTGCCCCTGCCTACTGTTGCTTGCTCCCCTACCTGCTGCTGTGTGCACCCTATGCTGCACACCTTGCACGTGTGCTGCCCAGCCCATGCACAGCTGTAGGCCAGCCCGTGCACTGTTCCTGCCCATCCTTGCCCCATGCATGCCCAACCAGTGCACTGTGCCTGCCCAGCGTGTGCACATTGCCTGCCCATCCTTGCACCATGCCTGCCCTCCCATGCATCCATGCTGGTCATGCCCCGTGCACTTCAACCCAACCTTGTGTTCCGCCGTCAATGGCCAGGATTTGTGTTCCACTGGCCCGGCGTGTGAAAAGAGTTCCTCTTCACCCACTTTAGTCTAAAAACCCACCTTTTGCCCCCATTGGCTAAAAATTCTCTCTCCTCCCATTAGTCCAAAAAACCCTTTTTGCCCATTGGCTAAAAATTCTCTCTCCTTCCATTAGTCCTAAAAACCCCTTTTTGCCCACTGGTTAAAAATTCTCTCTCCTCCCATTAGTCAGAAAACCCCTTCTTACCCATTGGTTAAAAATTCTCTCTCCTCCCATTGGCCTAGAAATTCTATAAATACCTCCTCATTTGGATTTTACACAGCAACATCCCAACCCCACAACCACCTTTAGAAAGTGAAGCTTTGCCTTCTCTCCTCCTCCCCTCCCCCTTTGAGTTTCTTCGGGTCTTCGGAGCGATCTTCGTTAAGATCTGAAATCTTGTTCGGATCTTCAAAGTGTTCTTTGGGACTTTGAAGATCTTCAAACCAAGTTTCTAGCCCAATCCATTTTTTGCAAAAATAGTATGTTCTTAGCATCCCTCCTTTGAGTGTTCTTGATCTTTACTAGAAGTTGAAATCCCTCCCCCCTTAAGGTTCTTCGGGTCTACGAAGAGATCTTTGTCAAGATCCAGATTTTTGTTCGGATTTTCAAAGTGTTCTTTAGGGCTTTAGGGATCTTCAATCTATATTTAGGTCAATCCATTTCTTTCCAAAAATAGCAGTTCCTAGTGAAAGCTCTGTCCGAGTGCCCTTGGAATCTTTTCAGAAATAGCCATTCCCAGCGGAAGCTTTGTCGGAGTACCACCTCAGCCTAGCCCTCCCATAGCCATTCCCAACGGAAGCTCTACCAGAGTGCCACCTCAGCCTAGCCCTCCCATAGCCTATCCTCAGTGGAAGATCTATTGGAGTGCCACCTCATCCTCTACCCGGAAGTAGCCTTCCCTAGCTGAAACCCTGTCCGAATCCAAATCTAAAAATAGCCTTCCCTAGTTGAAGCTCTGCCCGAACCCAAATCCCAAAGTAACCGTTCCTAGCTGGAACTCTATTCGAATATCATCACAGTCAACATCTCTCAAGAAAGGAAGTTGGATATCAAGAACATCTTCCCCTGAGCTAGGAGAATCCGAAAGACAGTCTGAGACGGTACTAATCAGGGGCTCACCCCTCTTGACCCGAAACAGGGGTTAAGTTCAAGTACAATTTCTCAACCAAGTTGTCATCATGTAGACTTTATGTAGACCTTGTTTTAGTGTACATAGTTGTTTAAATTCAGTCAATGTATATATGCGTGATAACTTGGCCATGCATGTGGAGTAAGAATAATTGTGGAAAATGTTTGTTCTCAAGAATCTAGTAGTAAGACCGGTTGAAACGGGTAGATTGGGTGCCTAATACCTTCCCAATTCTATAACCTGACATTCACCCTATATCTCTAGACCAAACCAATTATGGGGCCCTTTTCTCAGGAATCGGGCCCACCCCAGGGTCTAGGCCCATAACCCTAGGTGGCGACTCCAAACCCTCATTTGTTTGATCCTGATCCCGATCCCCGTATTAGACCATCATCAAACCCCCGTCTCAAATGACGAATTTTATACTCTTATGAAATAGGCCTCCATATATCTCTGAGCCACAATACGGTGGTGCGGGGCCTACAGGGTAAGCACACACAACACACCCCTCCCTCAAAAAGAGAAAGGGAGGAGAGAAGATGGGATGCAAGTCCTTTTCCCCCCAAGGGAAGAGAGACATCTCATCATCTCCGGCCACTACCTTCAGAGTGGCGATTCCACCGGGGACAAATGTCAAACTTCCGAATCTAGATGCTACTTTTAAATACAAGAACATTTTCCACCACATTTGTTTGAAAACGTGTTTGGCTAACCTTATGTTTTTAATTGTATTCACTAACCACATCATGTATCATGCTTGAAGTGAAATCATTTGGAGAGGGACTCCCTCTCATGTCCGCACCCTTGGGGAGGTCAGCACGTGTCATGGAGAGTACTCTAAGAGCAAATGATATCCGCTCCTATACAAGGGTGTGGGTATTATTAAATGGCAAGGATGTATGTAATTGTGCCAGCACCCTTGGGGAGGTCCATGCACTTTATGACATTCTAAGATCGGATAATGGTATTCCCGCATTATACTTTTGTATACAATCACTCATGGTTCCACCACCCTGTGGCCAATTGCTTAACCTCATGTGTAGTCACGAGTAATGGGCAAGGAAGTCACCCCCTTGATCTCGTACCTACGAGTATATCAAAAGGATCACGTATCTTGTGTATATAGATCCTATCAAGGAAGCCTTTTCGGTCCTATTACATCCACTGCATACTTAGCATCATGTAAAAAATAGATGGAGAAGCTAGGAGCACCATAAGCTAACTATAGAACTTGTTTGCAGTCTTGAAAGGAATTTTCCTACATTATATTTCCATCATAAAGAATTACTTTCTTAAGTGGGTTTCGGATAAAAGGTGTCCCTCCTCCTTAGGCAAAATGTCCAAATACGTGACTCAGGGGCAATCCCGTCAGAGTCATATAAAGTCTCAAGAAAATCAGGGTGAAGGACATTTAGTGGGAAAAATAACAAGGAAAGCGTAACTTTATTACATGGAATGTCTTATCGGAATATTCTTGACAAGCTATTTGTATGAATCTCCCGCTTATGACATTGAGTGGACTAGGGGCATGAACCCCTATCCACTCCCTATCATTAAGCGGACTAACTTTGGATGGATCATTGGTTAATCTAGTGAATGTATGAATAAGGTGTTGGGAATTCAAGAATCCTAAAATTATGCACTTTTGGTTTAGGCACAATTCCACACCTTAAGTATTCTCCACGGTCCATTTGGACACGTCAGGATTGACTCGTCTAAGTCCAGTATCACCCCATCATCTCTCCAAGATTGTCTACTGTCAAGTGATTACAACCCAGTTAGCATGGATCCACACGACCCCGAATCACCTGAGCAAGCATGGGTCCATTCCATAGAGACTTTGCAGACAGAGATGGATAAGGTCAAGAGAGGAATAGCCCAGATATTGCATGCACTTTAGAACTCTCCCAGGGCTGAACCAGCACAAGCTACTGGAGAGTTGGATCAGAACGGACCTATGGGTCATTACGGGAACTCTTCCCGAGTTGATTCAGGAGAACTAGAGCAAGTTAGGCCAACCGGTCAGAGAGGAGTCTCACCTACCCGTCCAAATGATTAACGAGGAACCTACTCCAGGGTCCCTCCTCCTAGGGTAGTGAATGAAGATGAGGAAGAGGAATTTGTAGCACACGTCCGGATGGAACCTCTAGAAATGGAGAGAGAAAGAAAAGTCTGAGAGCAGTTAGAAAAATTGGAAAATATTCTTTGAATAGGGAAGAGTTCGAAAAACCAAACAGTTGATTTAGATGAAATGAGTTTCTTTTCTGGGGCTAGGATCCTCGAGAAATTCAAGTGGTAGATTGACAGGTTTGATGGGTCAGGACACCCCAAGGCTCAACTCAAAGTTTTTCCCAGCATCGCCAAGTAGTGATAACTTATGAACAACCAGATGGGGCAAGCCTTCATGTTAACCCTATTAGGACCAACATTAAGGTGGCTCATCCAGTTGGAGTCATCCCAAACTCAGAATTGGACAATAGTGGTGAAAGCCTTCACCAAGTAGTACTCATACGATACCGAGGTGGATGTGAAACATCAGGAGCTTGAGACATTGAGACAACAACCTAGAGAAAGGTTCACCGCCTTCTTAATAAGGTTTAGGAATAAGGTCGCTAAGATGGAAGATCGGCCTTCAAAAGTAGAGCAAGTGGAGATGTTGATAGAGAACTTGTCAAAGCCTTATTATGATGTCCACTACTATCAACATTTATAAGCCTTTGATGCCCTAATAGCTACTAACATAGTATAGAAAATAAAATCCTAAGAGAAGCTCAATATCAAGGATCCTTCCAAGATGCAGGGAAGAACACCAGAGTCGGACGTGGAAAGGGTCTAGAAATTAATGTAGTGAGTGCAGTTCAGCAGTCAGTCTCACCGGCCACTTCTTCACAGCCATTTGTAATACAAGCAGATGCACCCTCTTAGAAGGCATCTTGTCCAAGAAGGCGGTTTTTTGATTTGGGAATGCCCATGACAGCAGTGTATAAGAAGTTAGAGAAACAAGGATTGTTAGGGACTGTGGCTCCAAGGGTGGTCAGCAACCCTCCTCTAGTTTGGTATAAGGATCATGAATATTGTGCTTACCACACTCAGAAGGGGCACAACACTGAAAGATGCTTGGGTTTGCAACATGTAATTCAGGACTTGGTAGACAACATAACTATTGTGGTCAAGGTGAAGCAACCTCCCAATGTCAACACCAATCCACTCCCCATCATGTGAACAATCTAGATGAAGAAGCCATAGAGAGTGATCCCACTCAACTCATTGTACCTAGAGCTCGGAAGAATCACATGAATGCCTGCACTTATAAGAAAATCATGAATCAAAGGGGTAGAACCATGAGGACCCCCAAAAGAAGAGAATCATCAGAAGAAGAATCAAAAGATCGGACTCCCATCATTCATCCTTCCTCATCAACAGAAGAATCCATCATACCATATTACCAACCTCCACCATACCTCCCACCTTCACCATATTACCAGCCTTCGCCATACCATCAACCTTTACCCCACCAGCAAGGGGGAGGAATTTCCTCATCCTATCACCCCCAATCTTCATATCCTACCTCTCACATTACATCATCTTCATACTATCTCGTTTTATATCCCTCATCACCCTCATACTAATCCCATTCTCAAGGTTCGGTATATAACCTAAAAGAAGGATGGACGGACGAGTATGATTGGAAGGATATGCTTGCACTACTAGACTCCCCAAAGATGACTTCATCAACAGGTTCAGTGAATGCATTAGGGGAAGACCATGAGAGTGATCACACTTCTTTAATTCAGCCCATTATATCTTTAGAAGATAATCTAGAGATGATGGAAGAGATTACAGATGATCTTCTCAGAGCAGTAACCGCATTAGGGGAAAAGATTAAGGAGTACACCTCCCTAATCCATATAGGGAGTGACACAGTGACGATAAATCAGGTCTGATCCAACTTTGAGCCAGTGACATCAAGTCTAACCCTGTGGGAATCTTTTGGTCTATACGCTCTGAATGCTACAAGCGTTTGGATGCAGGAGAATTTGATGGTCAAGAGGAGTCTGATAAAGAACCAATAAGGGGGAAATCAGTGAAGAAGAGGATGATGATGACGATGAGGAGGACGAGAATGAGGGTGAGAATGATGGAGATGACTCTGATTCTCAAGAGGATGATAAGTATCCAAACTGGGATGACTACCAAGGGCCTTGATATAATGATAATGATGATGAGTCAGAATATTATTCACCAGATCACCAGGCATGTTTCTCGGTCTATGCTATCAGTAGTGATGACCTAATAGTTGATCCGACAGGTGGCATTCTATCTTCCCTCTGTATAGGAGGAGATGATTCTACATTAGAGTCAGAAAATGATGAGGAATTTGGAAAGCCAACACAAGTTTATATAGATGAACGAGACTTTGCATTAGAAATGGAAGAAAAGCAGTGTAAAGTGTACTCCAACACTTTGAGGATCCAAAAAAGAGTAGAAGAAATTGAAAATATGTTGGGTGAAGTAACTATCGTTGATTATTACTACCATGAGCAGCTAAATGATCTGGAGGAAATAGGGCCAGACGACACATTCATAGAGGCAGTAGGTGCCGCATTCCAATAGCTTTCTAATGTAGTAAAAAAGTTACGAGTCAGGGCTGTGGATATTTATGGAGGACCTCGACTCCCCACCCCAAGCAGGGAGGGAGAATCAGAAGAAGACGATGATCCAATGGTAGGGATAATCACCATAACTAACAGTGATGATAAAGATTGCTATTCCACAAAGATCATCATAAAGAAACCCATCAGTGTAATGGAGACCCAAAGTGGAAAAGACTACAAGGGCAAGGCCTTAGCAGTGGAACAATTAAGGGCTAATGAGGCCGGAACTAGTGGCCTAAAAATAGAACCAGAGAATCTAGTCCTGGCTCAACTCAAGAAGTCCTAGGCTAATATCTCAATTTGGGGATTGTTGATGGCATCCCCCACACACTGTGAAGCATTCTTGAAGTCTTTTACCAATGTACAGGTGCCAATTGAGATAAA
Source organism: Macadamia integrifolia (assembly GCF_013358625.1). Classification (NCBI taxonomy): domain Eukaryota; kingdom Viridiplantae; phylum Streptophyta; class Magnoliopsida; order Proteales; family Proteaceae; genus Macadamia; species Macadamia integrifolia. Next base: position 161,028 of record NW_024870534.1, on the reverse strand, counting down.
TCTGACACATCTTGCACACATAGTAGAGGCAACATATGCCGTACAATCCTTGACGTTCTCAGATTCAGAGCTCGCTAAAGGAGCCCAGCACAATAGAGCTCTCCACATCATAGTAGAATGTCTTGACAAGGTGGTTCCCTAGGTGCTTGTTGACAATGGGTCTACTTTGAATGTTCTACCCTTGAGATCAACAAAGAGTATTGGCATCAACTTAGAATAAATGAGGCCAACTACCCAAACCATATGGGTATATAACAATACCAAGAGAAAAATCCTTGGAATCCTCACCCTTGCTGTAAACTTGGCCCAGTGAAATTTGATATTGATTTCCAAGTCATTGATGTACCAGCATCTTTCAACATGCTCTTGGAAAGGCTTTGGTTGCATCATTCAAAGGCAGTGTCCTCTAGCCTCCATCAAAAGATAAAGTTCATTTATGAAGAAAAGGTAATTATGATAGCCGAAGATCCTGAGGTGGTTTATACCTTAGCCAATATTGAAAATGGAGAAGAATAAGACTAGGAAGTTCAACTAAGTAGCTTTAAATGGCAATTATTCTTTGATGAAGTAGCTAATCAAAAGGGGTGTGGTACGAGAATATTGCTTGTCACTCCTAACGGCCTTTATTTACCTTCATCATTCCACCTTGATTTCCCTTGTACCAACAATATTACTGAATATGAAGCTTATGCTTTAGGGCTCAAAACTGCTTTGACTGTTGGAGTGAAAAGGATCAAGGTTTACGATGATTCATCCATCATCATTTGCTAGACACAGGGAAAATGGAAGACCAGAGATGAAAAGTTGAAGCCATATCAAGAACATCTAGAAGAGGAGGTCGAACACTTTGAGAAGATCTCGTTTGAATACTTTCAGAGAGATAACAATAGGTTCGTTGATGCCCTTGCAACATTGGCTTCCATTGTAGAATGTAACCCTATGGCTACCTGGTGGAACAAAGAAGCTGGCCCATTTATCAGAATTCGGAAAACTCTCTCACTATGGATGGTCGGTTTTGGTTCACTCACATAGTGGAAACTTAGTACCCAGTTCTAGCAACTGACGGAGAAAAGAAATTTCTAAGGAGATATACCACCCAGTTTATTCTTTAAGAGGATTTGTTATACAAGAGATCCTATGACGAAATACAGCTATTGTGTGTGGACAAAGAGCAAGCCGTAACCATCATAGAAAAAATTCATCAAGGTCTTTGTGGACCCCACATGAATGCCAAGATGTTATCTAAGAAGATCCTCAAGCTGGGGTATTACTGGAACACACTGGAAGCGGATTGTGTGGACTTTATTAAGAAATACCACAAGTGTTAGATATTTGCTAACATCATATATATCCCACCAACAGAGTTGTATTCACTTAGTTCACCTTAGCTGTTCTCCACTTGGGGCAGATATCATTGGAACGATCAACCCCAAAGCATCCAATGGTCATGAATTCATCTTGGTAGCCATTGATTACTTTACCAAGTGGGTAGAAGCTCAGTCATATGCGGTCCTCACATCTGCCAAGCTAGCCAAGTTCATTTAAGAAAATATCATTTCTCGATATGGAGTATCTCAAGAATTGATATCAGATCAGGGATCCCATTTATGGGGTAAGACCGATAAAATCTGCATAAAGTTCGGTATCAGAAGCCATCCCTCTACCACTTACAGACCATAGACCAATGGGGCAGTAGAAGCAGCCAACAAAAATATCAAAGTTATCCTGCAAAATATGACAGAAACACATAAGGATTGGGCTGATAAGTTACCCCTTGCATTATGGGCATATCGGACTTTTGTACCATCCTCGATAGGGGTAACCCCTTTCTCTTTGGTATATGGGGTTGAGGCGGTTCGACCCGTGAAAAGTTTGGTACCATCCCTAAGGGTGCTTTTTGATAGTTAGCTACCTGAAGGAGAGTGGGTGAAGGCCAGACATGACGAGCTCAATTTTCTCGATGGAATGGGTATGAAAGCCATGGATAATCTGAAGAAATATCAATTGAGAATGGCCAAGGCCTTTAACAAGAATGTGAAACCCCACCACATAGAGGAGGGTGAACTAGTTCTTCGAGAACAAAGAGCCCCAATTCATGACCCAAGAGGAAAATTTGGGCCCAATTAGAGTGGCCCTTTCACTGTTAAAGAGATTTTACCAGAAAAAGCTGTGAAACTCATAGACCACAACGGCAAAGAAATACTCGGATTGGTCAACATGGATCAACCCAAGAAATATTATGTCTAAAGGGGTGAACACCATGAAATACATCAGACTTGATTCCTTTTGAGGGATACGTAGGCAACTTGACATGTGCAAGTGCGATCTCAACCATCTAAAGGCAATTAATTGGTTCTTCGATTAATAATAAAAGTATCTTAAAAGATCATCATAGTTTGTGTCCCTCAAGAATCGCCATCTGACATGCAAGGCCATTAGGTATCTATTATTCCCTTATGGTCCATCAATTCTTATCTAGGATTCCATCCCCAAGAATTTCCATTTACCATATAAGCCCATTAGGTATCTATCATTCACATATGGTTCATCAAACCCTTATCCAGGATTCCATCCCCTGAAAGAAAATCGCCACCCAACACTAGTTTTTCAAGGCCGGTTTACTCCCCATCCTTGATTAGTAAAAAAAAAAAAAAAGAGCCTGATGCAACAGTGGTGAAGGCTTGTTTGAGTCATTAGCTAATAAGTAATGCTTTAATAAATCATCATATCTCTTTTGTTTGTGATGTTTCGGGAAAAGTCATAAGCTCGTTAGATGAGACGTTGAGGAAATGGACCTTGAATATGAACATGAGGGCACTAGGATTGCTGGAATCCATGAATATGTCATTTCTTGATCAGATCGGGTGTGTGAAATTACTTCACCAATTATACTCCGGCAGGTGCCTCAACACTGGGATGCTAATCTGCATGTATTTCAGTTTGGATTAGTAGAGATCTGCCTAACTCTCGAAGAATTCCAAGTTTGTAAGTTATCTCCACCCAAAGGCAAGTTATTCCAGCCATCTTTGAAGAAAGATTATTAAGAGGAAATTCAGAACTTCTTCGGATGAGAAGAAGAGGAAGTGAAGCAATTTGTTAGGTATGGGAAGATTGACATTTTGAAGGTGGCCTAGATCTTTGTCTAATATCTACTAATGGGAGGAATCCGTCAGTAGAGATCACATGATGCATATTTACTTTGCATGATAGCTTGCCATGTTCTCCAAACTCCTGGGCGTGGTGCTCCGCCCATTCTAATTGAGGTGGTGAAACAGTTGAAGAAAGGATGTGACATCATCCCTATGGTTCTTAAAAAACATTCAAGGGATTCTATAACATGAGCCATGGCCATAGATTCGGACTAGATCATTATCAAGGGAGTCCTTCTATTTTTCAGATTTGGCTCCTTGAGAAACTAAAGTTAACCAAGCCATTAAAAGGAGGCCCACTCGAAGCTCTTTGCTACCATGATAAGAGGGAAGTTCCGGAATTCAACCTTATCACTGATTGGGAGAAGTAGCTGTAGGAAAGGACTAGGTGAGATATTGCATGGAGATACCTATGGGGGGCACAAGAAGATATTCTGATGAAGACCCCTGGCTACAAGTATGTCAAGTTGATGAGATTGACTCACACATCCTTTTACTTGCCTACGTACATCAGCCAATAATATGGGCTCGAGGTGATGGACCCAGAAGAGTTAGTGAACTTTCACCCACGTCAAGAGTTGTCTCCCTACCTTATACTTACCTATCCTATCTATGGTGGGAAAATTGTTCCCCTTTCCATGTAATTCACTTGGTAATAGAATGAGGAGTATTTGGATTTTTGTGTTATCCCGATTATTCTAATTATTACTTGAGTTGTGGAATTGATTATGCCTAAGCATTGCAAACCACAAACAAAAATAAAAGGAAAATTTTTTCTTTATGTCAAAGATAGATTTCCATTCATAAGATGCCAAAATAAAAGGGGGAGGGAAAAAGAAAAGGAAAAAATATACATGTGTTTACACTTGTAGAAACTACAAGAACAGGTCCCTAAGAAGTAAATTCATCATCTGAACCATACTTTGAATCACCCCCATGGAGTATCGGGGAACCCACGGATGCTAGTCCAGTCTACTCCAGCCTCTGTGTCATATCCTGAATCAGTGCATCCTGCTGTGTAATTTCCTGCTTATGTGTCATATCCTGATTGGGCTGATAAGTTACCCCTTGCATTATGGGCATATCGGACTTTTGTACCATCCTCGATAGGGGTAACCCCTTTCTCTTTGGTATATGGGGTTGTGGCGGTTCTACCCGTGAAAAGTTTGGTACCATCCCTAAGGGTGCTTTTTGATAGTTAGCTACCTGAAGGAGAGTGGGTGAAGGCCAGACATGACGAGCTCAATTTTCTCAATGAAAATGGGTATGAAAGCCATGGATAATCTGAAGAAATATCAATTGAGAATGGCCAGGGCCTTTAACAAGAATGTGAAGCCCCACCACATAGAGGAGGGTGAACTAGTTCTTCGAGAACATAGAGCCCCAATTCATGACCCAAGAGGAAAATTCGGGCCCAATTAGAGTGGCCCTTTCACTGTTAAAGAGATTTTACCAGAAAAAGCTGTGAAACTCATAGACCACAACGGCAAAGAAATACTCGGATTGGTAAAATGGATCAACCTAAGAAATATTATGTCTAAAGGGGTGAACACCATGAAATACGTCAGACTTGATTCCTTTTGAGGGATACATAGGCAACTTGACATGTGCAAGTGCGATCTCAACCATCTAAAGGCAATTAATTGGTTCTTTGATTAATAATAAAAGTATCTTAAAAGATCATCATAGTTTGTGTCCCTCAAGAATCGCCATTTGACATGCAAGGCCATTAGGTATCTGTTATTCCCCTATGGTCCATCAATTCTTATCTAGGATTCCATCTCCAAGAATTGCCATTTACCATATAAGCCCATTAGGTATCTATCATTCACATATGGTTCATCAAACTCTTATGCAGAATTCCATCCCCTGAAAGAAAATCGCCACCCGACACTAGTTTGTCAAGGCCGGTTTACTCCCCATCCTTGATTAGTAAAAAAAAAAAAAAGAGCCTGATGCAAAAGTGGTGAAGGCTTGTTTGATTCATTAGCTAATAAGTAATGCTTTGATAAATCATCATATCTCTTTTGTTTGTTATGTTTCGGGGAAAGTCATAAGCTCGTTAGATGAGACGTTGAGGAAATGGACCTTGAACATGAACATGAGGGCACCAGGATTGCTGGAATCCATGAATATGTCATTTCTTGATCAGATCGGGTGTATGAAATTACTTCACCAATTATACTCCGGCAGGTGCCTCAACACTGGGATGCTAATCTGCATGTATTTCAGTTTGGATTAGTAGAGATCTGCCTAACTCTCGAATAATTCCAAGTTTGTAAGTTATCTCCACCCAAAGGCAAGTTATTCCAGCCATCTTTGAAGAAAGATTATTAAGAGGAAATTCAGGACTTCTTCGGATGAAAAGAAGAGGAAGTGAAGCAATTTTTTAGGTATGGGAAGATTGACATTTTGAAGGTGGCCTAGATCTTTGTCTAATATCTACTAATGGGAGGAATCCATCAGTAGAGATCACATGATGCATATTTACTTTGCATGATAGCTTGCTATGTTCTCCAAACTCCCGGGCGTGGTGCTTCGCCCATTCTAATTGAGGTGGTGAAACAGTTGAAGAAAGGATGTGACATCATCCCTATGGTTCTTAAAAAATATTCAAGGGATTCTATAACATGAGCCATGGCCATAGATTCGGACTAGATCATTATCAAGGGAGTCCTTCTATTTTTCAGATTTGGCTCCTTGAGAAACTAAAGTTAACCAAGCCATTAAAAGGATGCCCACTCGAAGCTCTTTGCTACCATGATAAGAGGGAAGTTCCGGAATTCAACCTTATCACTGATTGGGAGAAGTAGCTGTAGGAAAGGACTAGGCGAGATATTGCATGGAGATACCTATGGGGGGCACAAGAAGATATTCTGATGAAGACCCTTGGCTACAAGTATGTCAAGTTGATGAGATTGACTCACACATCCTTTTACTTGCCTACGTACATCAGCCAATAATATGGGCTCGAGGTGATGGACCCAGAAGAGTTAGTGAACTTTCACCCACGTCAAGAGTTGTCTGCCTACCTTATACTTACCTATCCTATCTATGGTAGGAAAATTGTTCCCCTTTCCATGTAATTCACTTGGTAATAGAATGAGGAGTATTTGGATTTTTGTGTTATCCCGATTATTCTAATTATTACTTGAGTTGTGGAATTGATTATGCCTAAGCATTGCAAACCACAAACAAAAATAAAAGGAAAATTTTTTCTTTATGTCAAAGATAGATTTCCATTCATAAGATGAGGTCCCTAAGAAGTAAATTCATCATCTGAACCATACTTTGAATCACCCCCATGGAGTATCGGGGAACCCACGGATGCTAGTCCAGTCTACTCCAGCCTCTGTGTCATATCCTGAATCAGTGCATCCTGCTGTGTAATTTCCTGCTTGTAGGAACTGATTTGGGTCTCCAAGGCGACAATCCTTCCATCCTAAGGAATATAAGAAAGGATTATGAAGGAGAATAATGAAAGAAGAAGGGCAAAAATAAAAAAGGAGGAAAGTAGAAAATACCTTGGCAACCATCGCCTCATACAAGCCATAATACATCCTGCAGATCTCAGAATAGACCTCTGGAGACACTTGAGAAAGATTATATCTGCCAAAAGAGGTTGAAAGTCAATTGAAGGAAGGTCAGATACTCACATAATCATAAGGAATGGGTAGCCCAAGGGAAGCATCTACATCTATTCTCCGCTTTAGAGGATGAGGGAGGTTGGCGTTGGCTGCGTTGGGATAGCACCAAGCAGGGAAGCCACAAAAGGGGATGTTGGCTATTCTAAGAGACCCCCCACACTAGTAGAAGGTCCAGCTTGTGAAGGATCAACAACACTGACGTGCGACTGAACAGTAGAAGGGTCTGCATGTCTTGTTCTCCCCTGAAAGAACATCAGTCAACACCAAAACAAAAAGAAGTTGAAGCATGAAGGAAATATTCAAGAAAGGATGACATACTACTGGACCATTAGGACCAAGAGGGGTGCATACTGTCTCGTCCTCCAGAAAGGCTCTATAGTCCTTCTCTCAGTCGAGAAATGATTCATCCCATACTCCATTGGCCAAACTCTCAATCTCGTCCGCAGGGATGATCTTCGGGTAATGCATGGTGGGTGGAGGAAGACAAGGAGAGAGACATGACTTGAGATCAGACCATTGGGTTATGACTCTCTCCCAGGTACCAGACATGGCCCTATATGCCTCTAAATAGGACTCGGTTCTTAGATAAGCATCTGACCAAGACAACTTTGTCAAAGTCTAGAAATATGAGAGACTGGAATGACCTCCAAGTGACCTGCAAATCTAAGGAAAGTAAGTACAACATAGGAGAAAAGGAATTTTAGTGTAAAATGTGGCATACCTCGGTAAGACCGTTCAGAAGAGAACGAGCAGTGGTCCCTGGAGGATGCCACCGGCCCTTAAGCACCTGATTGTCTCCCCACCTTGTAGCTATGGGGATGGAAAATGCCTGAGGATCCCTTAGTCTGGAAGTTGTAATCTCTAGGTGCTCAATGCACCAAGGCTATTTTAAAAGATCAAAGTAAGGAAGTGGAATCCAAATGAATGAAAAGAAATAGGTACAAAAATGAAAATTACCTGGAGGATGTAGCCCACTCCCTTGAGACCTCGGTCTCCATATGGCAATAGGTCTAGGGTCTGTAAGAGGTATGCATAGGTGGCCCCACCCCAGTCCCAAGAATCTACCTCCTAAAGATCTTGGAAGAAGAACACCAGGAGAATGTCTACTCCCTCTCAGCGGTCACTAAAAAGACACAGACCCACAACAAACAACAGGAAATAATGGGTCACCTGTGCCGTGTTGCCAGGGTTTACCCATAGGTCGGTTCTCCACCGTCGTGCACTGATCTCCCCAAGATGGATATGTCTTTGATCAGCCGCAATGGTAAGACCTATCAGGTCCATAAACTCCTTGGCTGTCGGAGTATCGGGAAGGGTCAGGGGTCTTCCTCCAAATGGAATGCCTGTCAAGGCACAGAAGCATAGAGGCGTGATGGTGATCTTGCCAATAGGAAGATGAAATGAGTGAGTACTCAGCCACCATCGCTCCATCAGGGCCCCTACCAGTGTTGGATTGAATTTCTGGGTCTCTATAAGGGCTTACCAGCATAGGCATGATGAATCAACCATCTCCTTCACTCTACGAGGAAGTATCTTGTACCATGACCGAACCATGTTCGGATGGCCATACAGGGCCAAGGTAGGTCGTTCCCTCCCTTCATGCTAATGGAAATAAAGAATATATATAAACCAAAAAAAGAAAAAAAAAATAAAAATAAAATATAGTAAGAAAAAAAGGGAGAACAAAACAAAAATAAAAGATGATCAAAATAATGAATGAAATGTTAAGACTTACCCAAGAACCCCATACGGAATTGTGGATATGGTTCCGACTATTATGAAGAGTCTGTCCGGAATACCAATTGACAAGGCCCTCATCCCTTTGGGAAGAACTGCAATAACCCTCCAACTGAATTTCTCCACAAGTCTTTCTTTCTTCTTTCAGCTATATTTTCCAAAATCACAAAAAACCCTAAGAAGTTTCCCAATTTGCACAAAAGCCCACAAGAATGTCAAATTCTCCAAATGACTCCTTCCTCAAGAACTATGAAGATCTTCAAGAGAAAGATAAAGAACTTCAAGAAAAACCTGAAGATCTTTGGAAAAAATTTGAAGAAACTCGAGAAAATGTAAAATGGTTCAAATCTTTGAGAAGATTCCAAAAACCCGAACTCACTCACTCACAAATCGTTCCACACTCAGAAAAGTTAGAATGAGGAATAAAAAGGTGGGGGGACCATTTTATGGGTAAAAGATTCATTTTTTCAAAAAATAATTATTTTGAGATTCCAATCCCAAGGTGCAAACCAAAGACTCTTACCTCCAAATACCAAGTTCAAAATTATTTTGTAGTAGTTGTAAATTATAACACATGGGAAGTAAAAAAATCAAAGGGAAGGTAAAAATTCATGTGGTAGTTGAAAATTCAAATTCACATGAAAATGGAAAGTAAAAAAATAAAAAAGAAGGTAAAACTCACATTTATGTGGTAGGTGGAAATTATATCACATGGAAGTAGTAGGTAAAAATCAAAGGGAAAACAAAATTAAAATTCATGTGGTAGATGAAAATTATATCACATGGAAGGAAGAAATTCAAGGTAAAAAGCAAAAAGCAAGATCAATGGTAAAAGCAAGATTCCAAATCAAAAGCAAGGAGCAAGATTTCAAATAAAAAAAAAAATCAAGAATCAAGAAAAGAAACAATTGCATTTACCTAGCCCCAGGTGGCCCAATTGCATTTACCCGGTCCCAGTGGCCCTTTCTCTTTCTATAGGCTTCGAGTGACCCAATCTCATTGACCAGTTTCCCTGAACTGGCGTATGCAAAGCCCAATTAAGGAAAATCCAAGAATCAAATGTTTTTGCCTGTTACAAGATTGGAAGAGCAGCGAATTCATCCCTTGTAACCATCGGTCCTAGATAATCCATATTGGTTCGAAAAACCCAACCTGGAGACCAAATTCCTTGAACTAGCATATGTAAAGCCCAGCTAAGGAAAATTCAAAAGATCAAAGTACTAACATCTTTTGTAGGATTGGAAGAGCAACGAATTTCTTTCCTACAATCGGTAGCCCAGGTAAGTCCTAAAACTCTAAAGTAGTTGAGAGATATTATCTGTTGCATTATTCAACTCCGTCATTAATGAGCAAAATGACGGTAGTACATGCTCTGAGTGACAAAATGTGGTCATTCTTTTCTTTGTCTTTCGGTTGTTAGCATAGACCTCGGCTAAAGAGGGGCATTCTATAGACACCCAATTTTGTCACTCTCCTCCTACTATAATGAAATGTGGATCTTGGATGTGACTTTCGACTTTCGATCAACAGAGATGATGATTTACTAAGAAAATTAGAAGATAATCCCCCTTATTTGAAAACCCAAGAAACCCCCACGTATGAGAGAAGAGGGTCCAAATTTGACTTTTTATATACCAAGGAATCTGGTTAAGATGACCAAACAGATGGATAGTGCTCGAAAATATAATTTCGATGATATATGGCATGTCAAAATCGGATAGTCAGATCTCCTGCAATCATCCCTAGAAAATTATATTTTTCGGTATGTATGCCACGCACACTGGTAAGCCTGCTGGAAACATGGAAAAATTCCTTACCCACCCAAATGCCCAAAATTCATCCCCTACCTGAAAACCCTAGAAACCCCCACGCAGGAGAGAAAAGGATCCAATTTTGACTTTTTATATGAAGAAATTTGGTCAATATGACAGTACAGATGGATACTACTCAGAAATATGATTCTGACGATGTATGACCTGTCAAAATCAGACTGTCGGATCTCCCGCAATCATCGTAAAAAAATTCCATGTTGGTAGGCCTGCAGCCCCACGGACATCCCTGTGCACAAGCCCCTGCCTGGTGCTGCTCGTGCCCCTATCAGCCCTATATGTGACCCCGCCAGACAGCTGTTATGTGTGCCCCCACCTGCTGCTGCTCGTGCCCCCGCCCGTTACTGAGCGCGCCCCTGCCTGCTGCTGCTTGCGCCCTTGCCTGCTGCTACTTGCACCCCCGCCTACTGTTGCTTGTGCCTCAACCTACTGCTGTGCACACCCTATGCTATACACCTCACGTGCACGCTGTCTAGCCTATGCACAGCTATAGGCCAGCCTGTGCACTGTGCCTGCCCATCCTTGCCCCATGCATGCCTAGCCTGTGCACTGTGCCTGCCCAGCCTGTGAACATTGCCTGCCCATCCTTGCACCATGCCTACCCTCCCATGCATCCATGTCGGTTGTGCCCCATGCACTTCAACCCAACCTTGTGTGCCACCATCAATGGCAGGGATTTGTGTTCCACTAGCCCAGCGGGTGAAGAGAGTTCCTCTTCACCCACTTTAGTCTAAAAACCCACTTTTTACCCCCGTTGGCTAAAAATTCTCTCTCCTCCCATTAGTCCAAAAAACCCCTTTTTTCCCATTGGCTAAAAAATCTCTTTCCTCCCATTAGTCCAGAAAAACCCTTTTTGCCTATTGGTTAAAAATTCTCTCTCCTCTCATTAATCAAAAAACCCCCCCTTTTTGCCCATTGGTTAAAAATTCTCTCTCCTCCCCATTGGCTTGGAAATCCTATAAATACCCCACTCCTATGGATTGTACACACCAACATCACAACCCCACAACCACCTTTAGAAAATGAAGCTCTGCCCTCTCTCCTCCTCCCCTCCCCCCTTGAGTTTCTTCGGGTCTTCGGAGCAATCTTCATCAAGATCCGAAGTCTTGTTCAGAACTTTGAAGAGTTCTTCGAGACTTTGAAGATGTTCAATCTAAGTTTCTAGCCCAATCCATTTTTTGCCAAAAAGTATGTTCTTAGCATCCCTCCTTTGAGTGTTCTTGATCTTTACCAGAAGTAGAAATCCCTCCCCCCTTGAGGTTCTTCAGGTCTACGAAGAGATCTTTGTTAAGATCCAAATTTCTGTTTGGATCTTCAAAGTGTTCTTCGAGGCTTTGGGGATCTTCATATCATTTCTTTCTAGAAATAGCAGTCCCTAGCAGAAGCTCTATCCGAGTGCCCTTGGAATCTTTGCAAAAATAGCCATTCCCAGCAGAAGCTCTGTCGGAGTGTCACCTCAGCCTAGCCTTCCCCTAGCCTATCCCAGAAAAGCTCTGTTGAAGTGCCACCTCAATCTAAGCTTGAAAATAGCCTTCCCTAGCCGAAGCCCTGTTCGAATCCAAAACTAGAACTAGCCTTCCCTAGCCGAAGCTCTACCCGAACCAAAATCTAAAAGTAACCGTTCTTAGCCAGAACTTTGTCAGAATATCATCATAGTCAACATCTCTTGAGAAAGGAAGTTGGGGGTTGAGACCATCTTCCCCTGAGCCAAGAGAATCCAAAAGACAGTCTGAGACGGTACTATTCAGGGGCCCACCCCTCTTGACCCGAAACAAGGGTTAAGTTCAGGTACAGTTTCTCAACCAAATTTTCATCATGTAGACTTTATATAGACCTTGTTTTAGTGTATATAGTCGTTTAAGTTTAGTCAATGTATATATGCTTGATAACTTAGCCATGCATGTGGAATAAGAATAATTGTGGAAAATGTTCGTTCTTAAGCATCTAGTAGGAAGACCGGTTGAAACGGGTAGATTGGGTGCCTAACACCTTCCCAACTCTACAACCTGACACTTACCCTAAATCTCTGGACCAGACCAACTTTTGGGGGCTCTTCTTAGGAAGTGGGCCCACCCCTGGGTCTTAGGCCCATAATCCTAGGTGGTGACTCCAAACCCTTTTGCATGATCCTGATCCCTGTATTGGACCATCATCAAATCCCGGTCTCGAATGACTAATTTTACACTCTTGCAAAGTAGGCCTCCATGTATCTTCGAGTGGTGATACAGCGGTGCGGGGCCTGTAGGGTAAGCACACACGACACACCCAAGGGAAGAGAGACATCTCATCATCTCCGGCCACTACCCTCACACTCATATCCCTCATCACCCTCATACCAATCCCGTTCTCAAGGATCAAAATATAACCCAAAGGAAGGATGGATGGATGCATGGGTACAATTAGAAGGATGTGCTCGTGCTACCAGACTCCCTAAATATGACCTCATTAATAGGATTAGTGAATGCTTTAGGAGAAGGTTAGGATGGTGGTCCCACTTCTCTAATTCAGCCCGCTATATCTTCAGAGGAAATCCAGAGGTGATTGAAGAAGTCATGGATGGCCTCCTTAGAGCAGTGATAGCATTGGCAATGGGAGCACAAATCAAAGAATACACTTCTCTAATCCACATCGGGAGTGACACAGAAGATGATGAGTTTGGCCTAATCCGTCTGCGATACAATGAGACCAAGTCTGGTCCAATGGAAATTTTCTGATCCATATGCTCTGAGTACTATGAACATTTGGATATAGGAGAATTTGATGGTCAAGAGGAATCTGATGAAGAACCAAGTGGGTGAGAAATCAACAAAGAAGAGGATGACAACAATGATGATGAGGATGAAAGCAAGGAAGAGAAGGATGGAGATGACTCTAATGCTCAAATTGATGATGAGTACCCAGATTGGGACGATTACTAGGGGCCTTGGGACAATAATGATGATGATGAATCAGGTTACTACTCACCCAGAAATCTAGGAGGATATTCTGTGTATACAATTGGAGAAGATGACCCAATGATTGATCCCATAGATGCTATTCAGCCGGCACTCACAATTCACATGGAAGGGAGAGATCCGACATCACATTCAGAGGATAGTGAAGATTATGAGATCACTATTGACAGTGAAGCAAATCTTATAGCAGAACACATGGCTTATGTCTATAACCGTTTGGTTAACATCAAACTTGAGGTCGATGGAATTGATCGAATGTTAGGAGAAATAGCCATCAGTGAACAATGCTACACTGAGCAGTTGAAAATCCTTGAGAAAATGGGGGGACATTCCACGCTTGCAGAAATGATAGATACAGCAGTTGCACGGCTTTCCAATGTAGTCAAGATGGTACAAGCCAGGGCTGTGGACATTTGTGGAGGACCTCGACCTCTTACCCCAAGTAGTGAAGAGGAATCTGAGGAAGAAGATGACCCTATGGTAGGGATAATTACCATAACAATTAGTGATGATGAAGATTATTATCCCACAGAGATCATTATGAAGAAACCTGCCAATGTGAGGGAAACTCGAAGTGGAAGAGACTACAAGGGCAAGGCCCTAGCCGTAGAACAATCAAGAACTAGTGGGGCAGGAACCAGTGGCTTGAAGAAAGAACCAAAGAATCCAGTCTTGGCTCAGCTCAAGAAGTCCCAAGCTAATATCTTGATTTGGGGATTGTTAATGGCCTCCCCCCATGCACCGCAAAGCAGTTTTAGAGTCTCTCAGCAATGTCCAAGTGCCAATTGAGATAGATCCGGTACAACTCTCACACATAGTAGGGGATATATATATATACGACACAGTCATTAATGTTCTCAGACTCCAAACTCCCTAAAGGATCCTAGCATGATAAAGCTCTACACATCACAGTAGAATGTTTGGACAAGGTGGTTTCCCAAGTTCTCTTGACAATGGGTCTGCTTTGAATGTTGTACCCTTGAGATTGGCAAAGAGTATTGGCATCAACCTGAAAGAGATGAGGCCGTCAACCCAAATCATATAGGAATATGACAACACTAAGAAAAAGAACCTTGGCATCCTCACCATCACCGTAGTAATTGGCCCGGTGAAGTTTGATATTGATTTCCAAATCATTGATATACCGACATCTTTTAACATGCTCTTGGGAAGGCCTTGGTTACATTATGTGAAGGCACTGTCCTCTAGTCTACATCAGAAAATGAAATTCATTCATAAATGAAAGGTGATTTCAGTAACCGGAGAGCCAAAAGTGGTGAACACCTTAGCAAAAATTGAAAATGGAGAAGAACAAGACCAGGAAGTTCAACTTAGTAGTTTTAAAATAGAAGAAACTTGTGTAACACTCACTAAGGAAATGCCAGATGAAAAGATTCTGACTAACTATGAATCTATATGGAGCCCTCCTATAAATCAGATGATGAGTAACATGCAATACTTTTCAGGGATGGGATTGGGAAAGTATCATCTGGATATTTCAAAGTTACCTACTCCGGTATTTAGCAAAGAAAAGAGTGGTCTTGGATATATTCCTCAAACCCCTGGACCAAGGAGCAAGAATGGTAGCAAAGGACAGAAGGTACTAAGGATGACTAAGAAAATCTCAGCCTCTTACTACTCCACTCTCAATGGGTGCTTCGTAAGAGAAGGAGATGATTTTTCCTTTTGTGGAAATGTTGAGCCATGGTTTGATGAAACCATTACGAAGATACAACCAGGGTTTGAAGTATTCTTTTAAGATGAGTTCAACTGGATAACTCATGAGATAGAACAATGACAAATGCTAGCGAAAGGAAATGGTCAAGACAGTTGCATCACCAGAATAGTGGAAGTAGCACTGATTGAAGATAAGTTCTCCTCTAACAACCCCATAACACTGATCCAGTCAAAGGAATTTCCATGTCCCCAAGTACTCTTGAAGAGGGAATGGGAAAAGAAGATAAGATTTGTCTGGAGTCTACAACTTCCCATAGACCTGAAAGGTCACATCTGTTCCTTTCTAAAAAAGCCACGAGCTCAGGAGTTACATGAGCTTAAGCCCAGGCCTTTCAGAGGAAGAAGCACTTATGCGAAGCAAAGAAGAGCACAAAGAATGATGGTCTGCATGTACTGTGCCCAAATCAACTACAATGGGATGGTCCACGAAGGTGGTCAAATATGTGACCAAGGCACCAAGATGGCATCCCTCAATAGGCTGGAAAAGATGGACTTCATAGAAAGAGGTTTGAGCAGTCTCCACCAATCTTCACCTCTCAGAAAGCTTGGCTTCTAAGAGCACGAGGTTGATTAGTTGGTATTTGTGAAGAAACAGACACCTACCCTGAAGAACTATTGCACTATTAAAGAAATAGTAGCAACCTTCCTAGAAGAAGAAAGTGGCCCATTGCCACATCTCCTTATCTATCGAGCTGTTGAACCGCTCCTAAACTGAACTAGTATTGAGGAGAATTTCAAGTTTACTCATGCTATTGAGTCAATCAAACTGGATACCACTGATGAAAGCATTAAACCAGTCATCGAGTCTGTAGTCGAGTAAGTTATTGAGTCTTTTGTTTATGATTTCGTGTCGGCCTCCCCTCTTGAGGAGAGTCCAGAGTCCGTGTATGTTGAGTTTATTACTCCTTCCTTCATGAATGAAATTTCTGATTCCGAGTATGACTTGCCTCATTTTTTTGATGATGATCTTAATAAATATCAAGAGTTAATAAAATAATGCAAACTAAAGAAAGCCCAACCCATCTGTGAGGATACCCGAGTTATTAATTTAGGAACCGACCAATGCCTTCGAGAGGTAAAAGGCACCACCCTAGACAATGAAGAAGCAGAACAGATGATCAGTCTTCTAAAGGAATTCACTAAAGTATTTGCTTGGTCATATGAAGATATGCATGGTATAGACCCTGACATTGTGCAACACCACTTGCCAACATACCTTGGGGCATAGCTAGTCAAACAGAAGCTCAGAAGTATGTGTCTAGAATGGAGTGAGAAGATCAGGGAAGAAGTAGTAAAGCAATGGAATGTGGGGTTCTTACAAGTGGTAAAATACCCCCAATGGTTGGCCAACATTGTAATAGTGCCAAAGAAAGATGACAAGGTACGAATGTGCGTATACTTTCAGAATCTTAATAAGATAAGCCCTAAAGATGACTTCCCATTACCTCACATTGATGTATTGGTTGACAACACGACAGGGTATGCCTTGTTATCATTTATGGATGGATTCTCAGGATACAACCAAGTGAGCATGCACCCCGAAGATCGGGAAAAGATAGCTTTCACCACTCCATGGGTAATCTATTGTTATAAGGTGATGCCTTTTGGACTGAAGAATGTCGAGGCAACTTATCAGAGAGTAGCTACGGCTATATTACATGATATGATGAACAAAGATGTGGAAGCCTATGTGGATGATATGATAGTGAAGTCAAAAGATAGACAAGGGCATATTCCCACATTAAGGCGATTATTTGAAAGGATCAAGAAGTATTAGCTGAGGTTGAACCCTCAGAAGTGTGTCTTTGCGCCAACAACAGGAAAATTGTTAGGGTTCTTAGTAAGTGAAGGGGGCATTGAAGTCGACCTTATCAAGATAAAGGCAATCTAAAAAATGCCCACGCCTCGCACGGAGAAGCAGATACAAGGATTTCTGAGTCACATCCATTATATTAGTATATTCATAGCTCAGTTGAGTACAATCTATGAACCAATCTTCAATGTACTGAAAAAGGATTAGCCTATAGAATGGAATGATCAATGCCAATAAGCTTTTGATAAGATCAAAGGATACCTCATGAACCCACTAGTATTGACACCACTAGTGTAAGGAGAACCACTTCTGTTATACTTATCAGTGGGAGAATATTCCATGGGCTCATTGCTAGCACAAAAAGAGATGGAAAAGGGGGCAGAGCATGACATATATTACCTTAGCAAGAAGTTCCTCGAATATGAGACACGGTACACATCTTTGGAAAAAACCTGCGCCGCACTGATTTGGGCGACAAAGAGGCTGCGACATTACATGGTAGCTTATTCAGTACGTTTGATCTCAAGGATGGATCCAATCAAGTACCTCTTTGAGAAACCAACACTAACAGGGAGGATGGCTTAGTGGCTGCTTCTGCTATCAGAATTTGACATCACCTATGTTACTCATGAATCTATCAAGGGGCAACCTATAGCTGATCATTTGGCTACCCACCCCATGGAAGATGGAAGAGCCTCAGACGATGCCTTTACCAATAAAGAAATCATAGTAATAGAAGAAGAAGAAAAAGTTGATGAATGGCGATTGTTCTTTGTTGGAGCAGCAAATCAAAACGGGTGTGGTGTGGGAATATTGCTTGTCACTCCTAACGGTCTTTATTTGCCTTCATCAATTCATGTTGATTTCCCCTGTACCAATAACATTTCTGAATATGAAGCTTGTGCCTTGGGACTCGAAACTTTCCTGACTATCAGGGTTAAAAGGATCAAGGTGAATGGAGATTCATTCATTTTCATTTGTTAGATGCAAGGGAAGTGGAAGACCAGAGATGAAAAGCTGAAACCATACCAATAACATCTGGAAGAGGTGATTGAACACTTTGAGAGGATCCATTCAAATACTTCCAGAGAGATAACAATAGGTTCGCCGATGGCCTTACGACCTTGGCATCCATGGTAGAATGCAACCTATGGCTAGAGTCCGACCATTCTTGGTAGACCAAAGAAGTAGGCCCATTTATCACAATTCGATGAACTCTCTCACTGTAGATGGTCGGTCTTGGTTTGCTCATATTGTGGATTTCATCAGAGGAAGGAAATACTCGGTTGAAGCTACAGAAAGAGAAATAAAATTTTTGAGAAGATATGCCACCCAATTTATCCTTCAAGAAGACTTGTTGTACAAGAGGTCCTATAATGAATACAGTTGCTATGTGTGGATGAAGAACTAGCTACAACCATCATGGAGGAAATTCATCAAGGCCTCTGCGGACCTCATATGAATGCCAAGATGCTTGCTAAGAAGATTCTTAGCCTAGGATATTATTGGAATACAATGGAAGTAGATTGCGTGGCCTTTGTCAAGAAATTTCACAAATGTCAAATATTTGCTAATATCATACATATCCCGCCAATGGAGTTGCACTCGCTTAGTTCTCCTTGGCTAGTCTCTACTTGGGGCACTAATATAATAGGGAAGATCAACCCCAACACATTCAATGGGCACAAGTTCATCTTGGTAGCCATTGATTATTTGGGTAGAAGCCCAGTCATATGCTATCCTCACATCTTCTAAGGTAGTAAAATTCATCCAAGAAAATATCATTTCCCGATATGTAGTACCTTAAGAGTTGATATCAGATCAGGGATCCCATTTTTGGGACAAGACTGATAAGATTTGTACAAAGTTTGGCATCAGAAGGCACCGATCTACCACTTGTAGGCCACAGACCAATGGGCCAGTAGAAGCGGCTAATAAGAACATTAAAGTGATCTTACAGAAAATGGTTGAAACACCCAAGGATTGGGCAGACAAGTTGCCACTAGTTTTGTGGGCATATCAAACCTCTGTATGATCCTCGATAGGGGTGACTCCTTTCTCTTTGGTGTGTGGGGTCAAAGCAGTGCTGCCCATGGAAATCCTAGTGCCATCCTTAAGGGTGCTTTTGGATAGGGAGCTACTTGAAGGAGAATGGGTAAAGGCCAGACACGATGAGCTTAACTTTCTTGACGAAAGGTGTATGAAGGCCATGGATAATCTGAAGAAATATCAACTGAGAATGGCAAAGGCCTTCAACAAGAATATGAAGCCGGGAACTTGTTGTTCGAGAGCAAAGAGCCCCAATTCATGACCCAAGAGGGAAATTCTGGCCCAATTGGAGTGGCCCATTCACTGTCAAAGAAATTCTACCAGGTAAAGCTATGAAACTCATAGACCACAACGACGAAGAAATACCTAGACTGGTCAACATGGATCAACTCAAGAGATACTATGTCTAATAGCGTGAATAGCCCTAACTACATTAAACCTGATTCCTTTTAAGGGATACATAGGCAACTTGACACAGTCTCAATCAGATCAAGGCAATAAATTGGTTTCCAGATTAATAATCAAGGTATCTGAAAAGATCATCATAGCTTGTGTCCCCCAATAATTGCCATTTAGTATGCAAGGCCTTTGGAAATCCATCATCCATCTATCAGAATTCCATCTCCTGAAAGTCACCACCTGGACCTAGTATGTCAAGGCCTGTTCATTCCCCATCCTTGATTAGTCAAAAAAAAAAAAAAGAGTGTGTTTCATACAATAGTGGTGAATGTTTGGTTGTGTCATTAGCTAATGAGTGATACTTGTTAAATTATCGCCTTCCCTTTTGTTTGTGATGGTTGTAGGAAAAGTTATGGACTCATTGAATGAGACATTGAGAAAATAGACATTGGACATAAACATGAGGGCACCAGGACTACTAGAATCTATGAATATGTTAATATTCAGCGGCATCGGATGCATAAAGCTACATCACCATGTACTCCATTAAGAACCTCAACACTGGGAGACCAATCTTCATGTGTTTCGATTTGGATTAGTTGAGACCTGTCCAACTCTCGAGGAATTCCGAGTTTATATGTTATCTCCACCTAAGAGCAAGTTGATTCAACCATCTTTGAAGAAAGATCACTCAGAAGAGATTAAGGACTTTTTCAGATGGGAAAAGGAGGAAATGAAGCAATTCATCAGATATGGAAAGATTGATATTCTGAAGGTGGCCAGGATCTTCAGTCAATACCTACCACTAGAGGGAATCCATCAGCAAAGGTCACAGGATGCTTATCTACTATACACAATAGCTTGCTATGTTCTTTGAACTCCAAGATGTGATTTACCAATTGTCCTAATAGAAGTGATAAAGCAATTGAAGAAAGGAAGAGATGTCATTGCCATAGTCCTTGTAGAGACATTCAAAGGACTTGATGACATGAGCCATAGCCATAGGTTCAGACTTGATCATTATTGTAGAAGTCCCGCCATTTTCCAACTATGGCTACTTTATAACCTGAATAAATAGGCCATTAAAAGAATGCCGACATGGAACTCTTTGCTACAAAGAAAGGAGAGAAGCCCCAGAGTTCAAGCTCATTGTTGATTGGAAAGAGTACCTACAAGGAAGAACTAAAGGGACATTACATGGAGATGCCCAGGGAAGCCACAGGAGGATTTTCTATTGAAGACCCCTGGATACAATTACATCAGGTTGATGGGATTGACTCATACGTCTTTTTACTTGCCCACTTACATCAGCCGACAGTATGGATTGGAAGCAGGAGACCCCTAGGAGTTGGTGTCACACCCCACTTCCAATAGACCCAACTTACCATTAGGAATACTGGTAGTGTGAGTAAGACACGTACCTGTCTTACGAACCTACCAGGATCTCTGATAGCAATACCTTAATATTTCACAATCTCACATCACAAACCAACCATAAGCAACAGAATCAGAGTATAATAGCGAAATCATTAGAAATAAAGGGGGAAAATATTTAATGATAAACATAATATCAATAAACAAGTTATTCTATTTACAATCCTTCAAGACTTACATATATCAAGTTTAAAACATAATATTCACATACCTGTATCAACATAATCAAAAATACGCCGAACACCTCATGGCGCTATGTATGCACAAAAGTCACAAGCACAGTTTTGACCATACTCCTCCGTATTTGGCATCCACCAGTCGTTGACTCCATACTTAGGTCTGAAGGAAAAAGAGTCACTAGCCATAGGCACGACCGTAACTGCATCATCATCTAAAAAGTGTGTATTTGTGGGGTGAGCTTTCCAACTCGCTCAGTGAGGGGTGGGGTTCAGGCACATCTAATAAGACATTCACAATAATAATTTATGATGTATGATAGCAGAAATTAAACACATAGTCCTTGATGCTCGTGATGCAATTCATTTGTTTTATTATCCACCTAATAAAACAAACTAAGTCTGGTAATTGCTACTATGACACATTAGGTTGTATCCCTTGTCTCAGAACCGCCATCGACTACATAGGGATACAAACCCCCATAGTGAATAGAAGCCTACCAGTCCCCGTATGCGTTCATGGGTCACCCAGCAAACCCCCCTCTTGGCTATCATGGCACTGGTACCAATCATCGGCCATGCCTGACAAGTTTCCACCTTCGGCAACAATCACATTGTACAGCGGGTGTGGCATTCCAAAAAGGTACATCGAACATACCATAATGGGTTATCCAACACCTTTACCCCTGTTGGCAAGGGTTCGTAGCATAGGGAGTGATACCTAGCCACGTATATGGTACATGCTTTCATAATGATATGGTTAGTATGAATTACACGATACTAAGACCTCGGCCACAAAGAGTAATCCATCTCCAAATATAGTCTAGGGTACACAATATCGGTAATACCATCAAGACTTTGGCCATAAAGTGTAACCCACGACTACAACTAACTCTAATGCGCATAATCAATGCATGAATGCAACATACATATGGCAATCACGGCATCGGTACCACCTTGGACATGTTGGATTTTGTCTCATACATACAACCAAACACACGGCGATCATGGTACCGGTACCACCTCGGCCACACCGGATCCCATCATACAATTCCATAACAATTCATATCAAAATTGTAAAATGTAACATATGATAGCATACCATCATCATCATGTGAACGGTTTAATTAAACATATAAGAATCTACGCATGTGAGCTATTCTATTATAATAAAACCATTAAAATATAGCAACCATCCCTCACCTTGTTGATCTCTGCTTGTGTTACGTTTTAGATAAGGCCACCTATCAATCCACGCAGTTTTGGTCTCAGGGCACGTGCGCTTCACCGTCCTAGACACAAGGACAATCGTACATCATTACGTGTCAGAAAGATCAACAAAGGCCCACTTGGGTCACCCTAAAGGTATAGACAGGGTTTTCCAATGACAGTATTGTCAATGGAAACAACCACCGAAAACAGAGTATTTCTACCAGAAATATCAGAATATCAGGATTTGTACCATACTCGAACCATGTTCGGATGGCCATATAGGGCCAAGGTTGGTGTTACCCCCCCTTAATGCTAATAAAGGTAACAATAAAAATTATAAATGAAAATAAAATAAAAACCCAAAAAAAAAAAAATGAATGAGCAAACAATGAATGAAATGTAAAGAGTTACCCAAGAGCCCCATACTAAGTTACAGATATGGTTCTAAGTGTTATGGAAAGTCTATCCAGAATACCAATCTGCAAGGCCCTCGTCCCTTTGAGAAGAATTGCTACAAACATTCAACTGGACTTCTCCACATGCCTTTCTCTTTCTTCTTTCAGCCATATTTTTCAAAATCATAGAAAACCCCAAGAAGTTCCCTAATTTGCACAAAAGCCCAAAAAGATGTCAAATTCTCCAAAGGACTCCTTCCTTAAGAACTATGAAGATCTTTAAGAGAAAGATGAAGAGCTTCAAGGAAAACCTAAAGATCTTCGGAAAAATTTGAAGAAACCCGAGAAAAGGTAAAATTCAAATTCATGTGGTAGGTGAAAATTATATCACATGGAAAAGAAAGATAAAAGTCAAAATTCTATTGGTAAGTAAAGAATTTTTCATAGTCAAAATTCAAAGAAAAAAACCAAATCAAAAGCAAAGAGTAAGATTCTAAATCAAAGAGCCAAAAATCAAGAATCAAGGGAAAATTAAGAAAAGAAACAATTGCATTTACCCATTCTCATTATTGATTTCCTCAGACTGGCACATGGAAGTCCCGTATAGGAAAAAGACAAGTACTAACATCTTTTGCAAGATTGGAAGAGCAACAAATTTCTTTCCTACAATCAGTCGCCCAGGTAAGTCCTAAAACTTTAAAGTTGTTAAGAGATATTACCTGTTGCATTTTCAACTCCATACTTAAATGAGAAAAATGATGGTAGTACATGCTTTGGGTGACAAAATGTGGTCATTTTTTTCTTTACCATTTGGCCATTGGTACAGGCCCCAGTTAAAGAGGAGCATTCTATGGACACCCAATTTTGTCATCCCCTCTGGCTATAATGAAATATGGATCTTGTACGTGACTTCTTACTTCCGATCGACTAAGGAAACCCAGAAACATCCCCTACCTGAAAAACCTCAGAAACACCACGCAAGAGAAAAGAGGGTCAAATTTTGACTTTTTATATATGAAGGAATCTAATTAAGATGACCATACGGATGGCTAGTACTCAAAAATATAATTCCAATGATATATGGTACATTAAAATCAGACCATTGGATCTCTCGCAATCTTTCCTAGAAAATCATATTTTTTGCACATATGTCGTGAGCACCGGCTAGCCAACCAGCCCAGCCATTCTCGTATAGCCTGTGCACCCCTATTGCATGACTTACGCACTCCTGCTGCCTACCCACGCACCCCTACTACATGGCCTGTGTGCCCTCATCGCACATTAAGTGTGCCTCTGCTACCTGCTCGCACGCCCCTCTTGCATGGCCTGCTTGCCCCCGCTACATATTACGTGCACCCCCACTGCCTGCCTACATGCCCCTGTTGTATGGCCCACACAACCCTACTGTATGACCTATGTGCCCCTACGGATTGCTTATGCACCACTATCGCATAGCCTGCGTGCCCCTGCCTGCATGTCTCACGTGCTTGCCTGTTGCAGTGCGCAGCTCAGCTTGCCCCTCGCACCATGTGCCACACACCCATGCTTGCCTCCCCGCATGCACTTTGCCTGGTTTGTGCACCAATAACTGCCCCGACTGCCCTTACCCAACCTCGTGTGCCGCTACCAATGGTCGGACTATGTCCCATTGACCTGTTTGTGTGAAGAGATTTTCTCTCCTCCCACTTATGCACTGTACGCTATCCCACTTGAGTACCCTACGCCGCAACCTCTCATTGGTCTAGAAAGGAATCTTTTTACCTTATTGGCCTAAAAATTTACCTTTCTCCCCATTGGCCAAAGAATTTTACCCTCTACCCCATTAGTCCAAATTTTTTTTAGTTTCACCCCATTGGTCTAACAAGATCACTTTATGCCCCCATTGGCTAAGGGAATTCCCCTTCCCTCCGCATTGGTTCAAGAATCCTATAAATACACCCATCCCTTTGATTTTTCACACCGACACACCACAAGATTCCAAGCCTCTTAGTGAGAGAAGCTCTACCCTCTCTCCTCCCCTTACCCCCTTGAGGTTTTTCAAGTCTTCGAAGAGATCTTCATAAGATCCAAAGTGTTCTTCGGACCTTCGAAGTGTTCTTTGGGCCTTCAAAAATCTTCAATCCTTTGCCTTTTTGAGTGAGATTTTGGGTAGGAAAAGTTTTCCCTTAGTCTCCCACCCCCCTTTTTGAGGTTCTTCCAGTCTATGGAGAGATCTTCGTAAGATTCCTTCGAATCTTCGAAGTGTTCTTTAGGCCTTTGAAGTTCCTCAACCATTTAGGCTTTAACCCATCCCCAGTGAAAGCTCTGCTGGAGTGCCATCTCAGCCTAGCCCTCCCATAGCCTATCCCCAGCGGAAGCTCTATCGGAGTGCCACCTCAACCTAACCCTCCTATGGCCTATCCTCAGTGGAAGCTTTGCCAGACTGCCACCTCAGCCAAAATCCAAAAGTAATTGTTCCTAGCTAGAACTCTGTTCGAATATCATCACAGTCAACATATCTTAAGAAAGGAAGTTGGAGGTCAAGACCATCTTCCCCTGAGCTAGGAGAATCCAAAAAACAGCTCGTGCCGGTATTAATCGGACCCCTCTTAACCCAAAATAGGGGTCAAGCACAGGTATAATTTCTTACCTAAATTAGTATAATGTAGACTTTATATAGACCTTGTTTTAGTGTACATATTTATTTAAATTCAGTTAATGTATATAGGTGTGATAACTTATCCATGCATGTAGAATAAAAATAATTGTGGAAAATGTTCATTCTTAAGCATCTAGTAGGAAGACCGGTTGAACCAGGTAGATTGGGTGCCTAACACCTTCCCAACTCTACAACCTGACACTTACCCTAAATCTCTGGATCAGACCAAATTTTGCGCCCTCTTCTTAGGAATTGGGCCCACCCCTGGGTCCTAGGCCCATAATCCTAGGTGGTAACTCCAAACCCTTTT
Organism: Macadamia integrifolia; assembly: GCF_013358625.1. NCBI lineage: Eukaryota > Viridiplantae > Streptophyta > Magnoliopsida > Proteales > Proteaceae > Macadamia > Macadamia integrifolia. The sequence goes on along the minus strand of NW_024870534.1, from coordinate 135,549 downwards.
GTATGATCCCATTCCCCGTATTGGACCATCATCAAATCCCCGTCTCGAATGATGAATTTTACACTCTTGCGAAGTAGGCCTCCATGTATCTTCGAGCAACGATACGGTGGTGCAGGACCTACTGGGTAAGCACACATGACACACCCCTCCCTCAAGATAGAGAAAGAGAAGAGAGAGGACGGAATGAATGCAAGCCTTTTTTCCTCCCCCACAATGGGAGGAATGCATACGCATCTCTTACGGCCGCTACCCTCACACTTTCATAGAGACCAAGAAATTCAATCTGGCATTGGTAGGGGCCCTAATGGAGTGATGGTGGCCGAGTATCCACTCCTTTCATCTTCCTGTTGGCGAGATCACTATCACACCCCTGTACTTTGATCTTTTAAATCAGCCCTTATGCTTTGAGCACCTGGAGATTATAGCCCCCAGGCTAAAGGACCCTTGAGCATTGCCTTTTCCCATAGTCATGAGATAGGGAAACAATTAGGTACTTAGGGGCTAGTGCCATCCTCCAGGGACCACTGCTCATTCTCTTATGAACTACCTTATAGAGGTATGACATATTTGTCATTTAATTTCCTTCTGTCCTGTGCTGTGCTTACTTCTTTTTGGATTCAAAGGTCACTTGGTGGCCATTCCAGCCTCTTATATTCCCAAACCTTGATGAAGTCGCTTTGGCTAGGTACCAATCGGAGAACTGGGTCCTATTCAGGGGCATATGGGGCCATGCCTGGTACTTGGGGGAGAGAGTTGTACCCCAGTGGTCTGATTTTGAGGCATGCCTTTCTCCTTGTCTTCCTCCTTCCACCATGCATTGTCCAGAGTGTATTCTTGAGGGCCAGATTGAGAGGCTGACCGAGGGAGTATGGGATGATTCATATTTTGACCGGGATAGGGACTACAAAACCTTCCTTGAGGAGGAGACAATATGCACCCCCTTAGCCCTGATGGTCTAGTGGTATATTACCCTTTCTTAAGTATTTTCTTCATGCTTCAATTGCTTTTGCCTTGGTCTTGACTGATGCTCATTCAAGGGAGAACACAACATGTAGATCTTTCTATAGTTCAGTCACACGTCAGTGCTATTGGTCCATCGCAAACTGGATCCTCTACTAATGCAGGTGGGTCTCTCAGGATAGCCCCCATCTCCTTCCATGGCTTCCCAGGTTGGTGCTACCCCAACACAGCCAATCCTAGCCTCCCTCATCTTCTGGAGTGGAGACCAGATGTAGATGCTTCCCTTGGACTGCCCATTCCTTACAACTATGTAAGTATCTGACCATCCTTCAATTGACTTTCAACCTCCTTTGACTGATACACTCTTTCTTAGGTGTCTCTGGAGTTCTATTCTGAGAGCAGGAGGATGCATCATGGCTTGTGTGAGGCGATGCTCGCGAAGGTATTTTCTATCGCTTTTTCTTTTTTCCCTTCTTCTTTCATTACTCTTCTTCTTGATCGTCTCCTATATTTCTTAGGACGGAAGGATTGTTGCCTTGGAGAGCCAAGTCAGCTCCTACTAGCAGGAGAATGCCCAGTAGCATGCACTGATTCAAGATTTAACCCAGGGATTGGCATCCCCGAGCTCCTCGTCATTCCATGAGGGTGGCTCAGAGTATGGTTTAGATGAGGATTTCAGCCCTTAGGGATCTGTTCTTGTAGTTCCTGCAAGCACAAACACATGTATATTTTTGTCTTTTTCTTTGCCCTCCCCCTGTTTGTTCACTTTTTTTATTTTAGCATTTTATGGATGGAAACCTATCTTTGGCACAAAGAAAATTTCCTTTTATTTATGGTTGGGAATTTTTAGGAAAAATTAATTCCACAACTCAAGACTTCAATAGAACAATCGGGATAACCCGAAAATCCAAGTATTTCCTCATTTTACTACTAAGTGAATTACAAGAAAATGACTTCCCTACCATAAATGGGATAGATAGGTAACAATTTAGGGAGACAATTCTTGGGGTGGGTAAAAGTTCACCAAGTCCTTGGGGTCGCCTGCTTCCAGTCCATACTATCGACTGATGTAAGTGGGTAAGTGAAAAGACGTATGAGTCAATCCCATCAACCTAATGTAATTGTATCCTAGGTTCTTCATCAGAAAATCCTCATGTGGCTTCCCTGGGCATCTCCATACAATGTCCTTTGTAGTTCTTCCTCATAGGTACTCTTTCCAATCAACAAGGAGCTTGAACTCTTGGGCTTCTCTCCTTTCCTGGTAGCAAAGAGCTCTGAGTCGGCATTCTGTTAATGCCTATTTCGCTTCAGTTTATCAAGTAGCCATAGTTGGAAAATGGCAGGGCTTCCACGATAATGATCAAGTCCAAACCTATGGCTATGGCTCATAACATCAAGTCCTTTGAATTTCTCTGTAAGGATTGTGGGAATGATAGCTCTTTCTTTCTTCAATTGCTTTATCACTTCTAATAGGATAGTTGGTGCACCACATCCTAGAGTTTAGAGAACATAGCGAGCTATCATGTATAGTAGATAAGCATCTTATAACCTTTGCTAATGGATTCTCCCCAGTGGTAGGTATTGTCTGAAGATCCTAGCCACCTTCAGAGTATCAATCTTTCTATATCTGATGAATTGCTTCATTTCCTCCTTCTCCCATCCAAAAAAGTCTTGGATCTCTTCTTAGTGATATTTCTTCGAAGATGGTTGAATCAACTTGCTCTTAGGTGGAGATAACATATAAACTCATAATTCCTTGAGAGTTGGACAGATCTCAACTAATTGAAATCAAAACACATGAAGATTTGTATCCTAATGTTGGGGCACTTGTTGGAGTACATGGTGATGTAGCTTTATGCACCTGATCTGGTTGAGCATTGACATATTCATGGATTCTAATAGTCCTGGTGCCCTCATACTTATGTCCAAGGTTCATTTTCTCAACGTCTCATCCAACGAGTCCATGACTTTTCCTGCAACCATCATAAACAAAAGGGAAGACGATGACATAACCAAACCTTACTATTGACATAACCAAACCTTCACCAGTGTTGCATAAAGCACACTCTTTTTTTTTTTTACTAATTAAGGATGGGGAATGAACTGGCCCTGACATATAGTGCCAAGTGGCGAATTTCAAGAAATAGAATCCTAGATAAGAATTTGAAGGACCATAGGTGAATGAAAGATACCTAATGGCCTTGCAAGCCAAATGATGATTCTTGGGGGACATAAACTATGATGATCTTTTAAGATACCTTGATTATTACTTTTGGAACCAATTTATTACTTTAAGATGGTTGAGACCGCACTTGCACATGTCAAGTTGCCTAAGTATCCTTTGAGAGGAATCAGGTTTAGCATAGTTCGGGCTATTTATCCTATTAGACATAATATTTCATGAGTTGATCTATATTGACCAGTCTAGGTATTTCTTTGCCGTTGTGGTCTATGAGTTTCACAGCTTTTCCTAGTTAAATCTCTTTGACAGTGAATGGGCCACTCCAGTTGGGCCTGGATTTCCCTCTTGGGTAATGAATTGGGGCTCTTTGTTCTTGAAGAACAAGTTCACCCTCTTATATGTGATGGGGCTTCACATTCTTATGGAAGGCCCTTGCCATTCTCAGTTGCTATTTCTTTAGGTTGTCTATGGCTTTCATTCGCCTCTCATGAAGAAAGTTGATCTCATCATGTCTGGCCTTCACCCATTCTCCTTCAAGTAACTGACTATCAAGAAGCACCATTAGTGATGGTACTTGGATTTTTATAGGTAGCACCGCCTCAACCCCATATACCATGGAGAAAGGAGTTGCCCTTGTCGAGGATCATACAGAGGTCCGATATGCCCACAAAGCTAGTGGCAACTTGTTCGCCCAATCCTTGTGTGTTTCAGCTATTAAGATCACCTTGATGTTCTTGCTAGCTGCTTCTATTGCCCTATTGGTCTGTGGCCTGTAAGTGGTAGAGTGGTGCCTTTTGGCACCAAACTTTATGCAAATCTTATCATTCTTACTCCAGAAGTGGGATCCCTGATCTGATATCAACTCTTGAGGTACTCCTTCTTTGGGGTTGATCTTCCCAATGATGTGTCAATGCCCCAAGTAGAGAATGGCCACATAAAACTAAGTGAGTGCAACTCCGTTGGGGGAATATGTATGATACTAGAAAATATCTGACATTTGTGTCATTTCTTGACAAAACTCACGTAGTCTACTTCCATTGTATCCAATAGTATCCCAGCCTAAGAATCTTCTTAGCAAGTATCTTGGCATTCATATGGGGTCCACAGAGGCCTTGACGAATTTCCTCCATAATGGTTGTGTGAGGGTAGCGGCCGGAGATGGACTGAGATGTCTCTATTCCCTTTTAGGGGGAAAAGCACTCGCATCCTGACCTCTCTCCTCTCTCTCTCTTTTATGTGAGGGGAGGGGTTTGTGCTGTGTGTGCTTTGCTTATGGGCCTCACACCGTCATATCGTCTCTTGGAGATACATGGAGGCCTATTTCGCAAGAGTATAAAATTCATCATTTGAGATAGGGTTTTGATGATTATTTAATACGGGGATCGTGATCATACAAATGGGGTTTGGAGTCACCACCTAGGTTATGGGCCTAGGGCCTAGGGCCCAAGGGTGGGCCCGTTTCCTGAGAAAAGGGCCTAAAATTTGGTCCGGTCTAGAGATTTAGGGTAAGTGTCAGGTTACAGAATTGGGAAGGTGTTAGGCACCCAATCTGCCCGGTTCAACCGGTCTTCCTACTAGATGCTTGAGAACAAATTTTTTTTCACAATTATTACTATTCCATATGCATGGCTAAGTTATCACACATATATACATTAATTGAATTCAAACTACTATATACACTAAAACAAGGTCAGTATAAAGTCTACATTATGACAAGTTGGTTGAGAAATTATGCTTGAACTTAACCCCTGTTTCGGGTCAAGAGGGGTGGGGGGTGGGCCCCCGATTAGTATCGGCTTGGGCTATCTTTTGGATTCTCTTGGTTCAGGGGAAGATGGTTTTGACCTGAAACTTCCTTTCTTGAGAGATGCTAATTGTGATGGTATGTGGATAGGGTTTCGACTAGGAACGGATACTATCGGATTTGGATTCGGACAAAGTTTTGGCTAGGGAAGGCTATTTTTGAATTTGGATTCAGACAGAGCTTCAACTAGGGAAGGCTCTTTATGAGTTTGGATTCGGACAGAGCTTCGGCTAGGGTAGGCTATTTTTGGATTTGGATTCGGATAGAGCTTCGGCTAGGGAGGGCTATTTTCGAGTTTGGATTCGGAGAGAGCTTCGGCTAGGGAAGGCTATTTCTGCATTTGGGATGAAGTGGCACTTCGACAAAACTTCCACTAGGGATAGGCTAGGGGAGGGTTAGGCTGAGGTGGCACTTTGACAGAGCTTCTGCTACGAATGGCTATTTTTGGAAAGATTCCCAGGGCATTCGGTCAGGGCTTCCGCTAAGAATGGCTATTTCTGAAAAGAAACAGGCTGACCTAAAAATGGATTAAAGAACTATAAAGTCTCAAAGAACACTTTGAAGATCTGAACAGAATTTTAGATCTTGACAAAGATCTCTTCGTAAACCCGAAGACCTTCAAAGGGGGGGTTTCTATCTCAAGAACGCTCAAGAACACTCAAGAACACTCAAGAGAGGGGGCTCAAGAACATAAAGTTTTTGGCTAAAAACTGGATCTAAATAAGAACTTAGATTAATAATCTTTAAGATCCCGAAGAACACTTCAAAGATCCTAATGAGATTTCAGATCTTGACAAAGATCGCTTCGAAGATCAGAAGAAAATCAAGAGGGGGAGGGGAGGAAAATTTCACTACAAGGAATCAGGTGGGATTCTAGTCTTTGAAATCTAGAGGGGTATTTATAGTTTTTATGGGTTTAAGGGGAGGAGAGAGAATTCCTTTAACCATTGGACAAAAAGGGGTTTTGGATTAAAGTGAGTGAAGAGGTTTTTTTAACCAATGGAAAAAAGGGGTTTTTGGACTAAAATGGGTAAAAATGGTTTTTTAACCAATGGACAAAAGGGGACTTTTGAAAAAAAGGGAGGAGAGAAATTTTAGCAAAAAAAAAAAAAAGGGTTTTTAGAAAAACGGGAGGAGAGAGAAATTTTAGCCAATGGGGGCAAAAAGTGGATTTTTGGACTAATAGGAGGTTACGGTGTAGCATATGCCAGCAGAGTAGTGCATACGCGGAAATGGGTGAAGAAGAAATTTCTTCACCTGTCGGGCCAGTGGAACACAAATCCCTGCCGTCAATGGCGGCACACAAGGTTGGGTTGAAAATGCATGGGGTATGACTGGCACGGATGCACAGGAGGGCAGGCAATGTCCACAGGCTCGGTAGGCACAGTGCACGGGTGGGCAGCAACTGTGCATGGTCTGGGTAGCAGCTGTGCATAGGTTGGGCAGCAGCTGTGCACAGGTTGGGCAGCAGCTGTGCACAGGCTAGGCAGCAGCTGTGCATGGGCTGGGCAACAATTCTACACAGGCAGAGGCGCGGGCCATGCTGTGCGGGGGGTAGGCCATACTGTGCCTAGGCACAGGCCATACTATGCGAGGGTGCAGGCCATGCTGTGTGGGGGCATAGGCCATACTGGCAAGGCCGTGGGCCTATGCCTGTGGGGACATTGGTCTGTGCCTGCGGGGAAGCAGGCCAGCAGGCCAATGGGCAGGTGCTGGGCTGTGTTGGCAAGGCCATATGCAACATGGTAAGGGGTCTTGGGATGGTTGGGCTATGTTCATGTGCTACAGCCTTTGGGCAGTGAGCACGCGCTGCAGCCGATTAAGGGTATTTTCAGTGACGATTACGGGAGATCTGTTGGTCCAATTTTGACGTGCCATATATCATCAGAATCATATTCTCGAGCACTATCCATCTATATGGTCATCTTGACCGGATTCCTTTGTATATAAAAAGCCAAAATTGGACCCCTTCTCTCCTATGTGGGGATTTCTAGGGTTTTAGGTCCAAGAGTGTTTCTGGGTTATCTGGGTAGGTAGGCGATCAATTTTAGGGTGTTTGAGGTAGGTAGAGGATTTTTCTAGGTTTTTAGTAGGACCGTCCATGTGTGCGACATATGTATGGGAAAGCATGATTTTTTGGGGATGATCGTGGGAGATCCGTCGGTCTAATTTTGACGTATCATATATTGTCAGAATTGTATTTCTGAGGACTATCCATCGGTACGATCATCTTGACCATACTCCTTCATATATAAAATGTCAAAATTAGACCCTCTCCTCTCCTACGTGGGGATTTCCAGGGTTTTGGGTAGGGAATGTTTCCATCAGCATCTCTATTGGTCAGAAGCCAGAAGTCATGTTCAAGATCCATATTTCATCATAGCCGGATGAGGATGACAAAATTGGGTGTCTATAGAATGCCCCTCTTTAGCCGAGGCCTATGCCAATGGCCGAATGGTGAAGAAAAGAACGACCACATTTTGTCACCCAGAGCATGTATTGCCATCATCTTGCTTAGTTATGATGTAGTTGAAAAATGCAACAGATAATATCTCCTAACTACTTTGAAGTTGAGGACTTACTTGGGGCTGCCAACTGTGGAAAGGAAATCGCTGCTCTTCCAATCCTGCAAAAAAGGTTAGTACTTTGATCTTTGATTTTCATTATCTAGGCTTCACATGTGCCAGTTCAAGGAATGTGGTCTCCATACTGGGTTCTTTGACCGAATCTGGACTATCTGGGACCAACGATTACAAGAGATATTCGCTATTCTTCCAATCTTGTAACAAGTAAAACAATTGATTCTTTGAGTTTCCTTAGCTAGGCCTCACATGTGCCAATTCAAGGAATTTTGGTCTCCAGGCTGGTTCTTTCGAACCAATCTGGACCATATGGTCTTCCAGGTGGGTTTTTTCAAACTGGGCTGGGCTATCTAGTTTTCTAGGCAGGTTCTTTTGAACTGGGTTGGGCTATCTGGTCTTGTCAATTACATGAAAGAAATTCACTACTCTTTCTACCCTGTAAAAGACATTAACAATTGATTTGGACTTTTAATTTGAATTTTAAATTTTGATGCTTGATTTGGAATCTGTTAATTCTTGCTTTTGATTTGGAATTTGATTTGAATTTGAATGCTTGATTTGGAATCTTTTGATTTTCTCTTGGATTGGAATTTGATTTTTGAATTGGAATCCCAAAATATTATTATTATTATTATGTTTGGAAATTTTTTTTTTACATAAAATGGGCCCCCTCCGCTCTTCATTCTTCATTCTAGTTTTTTTGAGTGAAGTGAGTTACTGGAGCCCTCTGGTTTTTCTTGAATTTTCCTTCTTTGTTCTTGAAGTTCTTGAGGATCCTTCATCTTGTTCTTGAAGTTTTTGGGGATTCTTCATCTTGTTCTTAAAGGTGGATTCATTTGGAGAATTTGATATTCTTGTGGGCTTTTATGTAATTTGGGAAGCTTTCTAGGGCTTTTTGCCGTTTATGAAAATATGATTGAAAGGACGAAGATGAAGACTCTGGAAGAGGCCTAGCTCGAGAGTTGCAGTAGTCCTTCCCACAGGGAAGAGGGCCTGGCCGATTGGTATTCTGGGCAAACTCTTCACAATAGTTGGAATCACATCTGCAACTCCATATGGGGTTCAAGGGTAAGTCTTTATATTGTGTTCATTTTTTTTATTTTTTTTTCTTTATCTTGTTTTTCTTTTTTATTGCTTTTTTTTTTTGGTTATTTTTTTAATGTATTCTTTATTTATTGTTTATGCATTCTTTACTTCCATTAGCATGAGGGGAAGGACCACCTACCTTGGCCTCATATGGCCACCTAAACATGGTTCAGTCATGGCATAGGATGCTCCCTCGTAGAGTGAAGGAGATAATTGATGCATCCTACCTGTGTCGGCTAGCTGCTGTAAAGACCCAGAAGTTCAATTCGGCACTAGTGGGAGCCCTGATGGAGCGGTGGTGGCCGAGTACTCATTCTTTCCATCTTCCTATTGGCGAGATGACCATCATGCCCCTGTGCTTCTATGCCTTGATAGGCATTCCATTTGGTGGTAGATCCTTGACCCTACTCGTAGGATTTTTGACTACTAGGGAGTTTGCAGATCTGACCGGTATCACCATTAAGGCTAGCTAGACACGCGTCCCCGTAGGGGAGATTAGTGCCCGATGGTGGAAAGTCAGCCTGGGGGAGAATCCAGGAAACATGTCTCAGATAGCACGTTCCTTAATGTTGCTTTCCGTGGGTCAATGCCACTTTAGTGACCTTTGAGGAGGACTAGATATCCACCTGGTGCACTTCCTCCGAGATCTTCGCATAGTAGATTCCTAGGACTTGGTAGGGTCGCCTTTGCATATCTCATACGATCCCTGGACCTGCTGTCCTATAGAGATAGGGGCCTCAAGGGGGCAGACTGCATTATCTAGGTAACTTTCCTTATATCTATTCCCTTTAAGCCATTTGGTCTGCACTTTCTTACTTTGATTTCTTGAAACAACCCTGGTGTTTTGGGCACTTGGGGACCATAGCCCCTAAACTGAGGGATCTTGAGACATTCTTCTTTCCCCTGGCCACAAAGTGGGGAGATAACCAAGTGGCCAGGGCTTGATGCCATTCTCCGGGGACCACTACTCGTTCTCTTTTGAACGATCTCTCCAAGGTGTGCCATGTCTGACATTGAAAGTCCTTTTTCCTCATGCTTGTACTTTACTTTTCCTTGGTTTTTTAGGTTACTTGGAGCCCATTCAATGACATCATATTTTCAGATACTGAAAGAGTCGCCTTAGCTCAATAATTATCCGAAAGCTGAGTCCTCTTCCAGGGTATGTGGGGCCATGCCTTGTACTTGGGAGAGAGAGTAGTACCTTAGTGGTTGGACATCGATCCATGACCCTCTTCTAGTCTTCCTCCACCTACCATGCACTGTCCAGAGATCATCCCAACGGACGAGATGAGATGCTTGGTTGAAGGAGTATGGGTAGACTCTTTTCTTGATTCGGATAGGGACTACGGAGCCTTCCTGGAGGAGGAGTCAGTGTGCACTCCTCTCGGTCCCGATGGTCCAGTGGTATGTTACCCTTTCTTAAGTATTTCCTACAGATTCTTTCTTGTTTTGGTCTTGACTAATGCTCTTTCAGGAGAGAGTGTGACGCATAGATCCTTCGACTACTCGGTCATATACCAGTGCTACTGATCCTTCACAAGTGGGACCCTCTACCAGTGCCGGTGGGTCTCTTAAGGTTGCTAATGTCCCTTTTCATGGCTTCCCTAGCTGAACCTATCCTAATGCAGCCAACCCCAATCTCCGTTATCTTCTGAGCCAAACACAGATGTTGACACTTCCCTTGGGTTGCCTATTCCTTATGATTATATAAGTATCTGATCATCCTCCAATTAACTCTTGATTTCCTCTAGCAGATATGCTCTTTCACAGGTGTCCCCGGAGGTCTATGCTGAGATTAGGAGGATGCACTATGGCCTGTATGAGGTGATAGTTTCCAAGGATCGGGAGATTGTACGACAGGGCACACTAATTCTGGACCTGACCCAGAGGCTGAAGTAGGTTGGACTAGCATCTGTGGATTCCTTGGTGCTTCATGATGATGGTTCAGAGTACGGCTTAGATGATGGCTTTTGACTTATAGGGATTTGTTCCTGTATTTACTGAAGACACAAACACATGGATATTTTCTTTCTTTTTTCTTTTTCCCTCCCCTTGTTTGTTCATCTTTTTATTTCAGCATCTTATGCAAACTTACTTTTGGGCACAAAGAAAATATTTCTTTTTTCATTTTTTTTGGTTGCGTACAATGCTTAGGCACAATCAATTCCATAACTCAAGTTATAATTAGAATAATTGGGATAACACAAAAATCCAAATACTTCCTCATTCCATTACCAAGTGAATTACATGAAAAGGGGGACAATTTTCCTACCATAGACAGGATAGGTGAATAACAAGATGGGGAGACAATTCTTGAGGTGGGTGAAAGTTCACTAACTCTTCTGGGTCCTTCTCGTCAAGCCTGTATTATCTTCTGATGTACATAGGTAAATAAAAGGATGTGTGAGTCAATCCCATCAATCTGACATAGTTGTGGCCAAGGGTCTTTATCAGAAAATCTTCTTGTGGCTTCTTTGGACACCTTCATGTGATATCCTGCATAGTCCTTTCCCATAGGTACTTTTCCCAATCGGTGATAAGGTCGAATTCTAAAACTTCTCTCTTATCCCGGTAGCAAAAAAACTCTTGAGTGGCATTCCCATTAATGTCTTGGTGAGCTTCAGTTTCTCGAGGAGCTAAATCTAAAAAATAGCAGGACTCCCCTGATAATGATCTAGTCCGAATCTGTGGCCATAGCTCATGTCATCAAATCCCTTGAACCTTTTTGTAAGAACTGTAGGAACGATGTCACCTCCCTTCTTCAACTGTTTTACTACCTCAATCAGAACAGATGCTGCACCATGCCCAGGAGTACAGAGAACATAACAAGCTATCATGCAAAGTAAATAAGCATCCTGGGATCTCTACTGATGGATTCCTCCCATTGGTAGATATTGGATGAAGATCTGCGCCACCTTTAGAATGTCAATCTTCCCATACCTGACAAACTACTTCACTTTACTTCACTTCTTCTTCTTTACATTTGAATAAATCCTGAATTTCCTCTAAGCAATCTTTCTTTAAAGAGGATTGGAAAAAATTGCCTTTGGATGAAGATAACATATAAACCCGGAATTCTTCAAGAGTATGGAAAATCTCTATGAACCCTAGCCGAAAGACGTGCAGGTTGGCATCCCAGTGTTGAGGCAATTGTTAGAGTAATTGGTGATTTAGCTTCACACATCTAATCCAGCCCAAAAATGTTTTATCAAAGCATTACTCATTAGCTAATGATTCAAACAAGCCTTTACCACTATTGCATCAAGCTCTCTTTTTTTATTTTTGACTTTGACTGATCAAGGGTGGGGAATAAACTGGCCTTGATAAACTGGTCCTGGGTGGTAATTTTTTTTTAGGGGATAGAATCCTAGATAAGAGTGGACGGGCCATATGTGAATGATAGATACCTAATGGCCTTGCATGCCAAATGGCAATTCTTGGGGGATAAAATCTTGGATAAGAAGTAACGGACCAATGGGTGGATGATAGATACCTGATGGCCTTTCATTCCAAATGGTGATTCTTGGGGGACACAAACTATGATGATCTTTTAAGATACTTTGATTATTAATCAAGGAACCGATTTATTGTCTTCAGATGGTTGAGAACGTACTTGCACATGTCAAGTTGCCTACGTATCCCTTGAAAGGAATTAGGTATGACATAGGTCAGGCCAGTCACCCTTTTAGATATAAGATTTCTTGAGTTGATCCAAGTTGACCAGTCTGGGTATTTCTTCGTCGTTATGGTCTATGAGTTTCATAGCTTTGCCTAGTAGAATTTCTTTGACAGTGAATGGGCCACTCCAGTTGGGCCTAAATTTTCCTCTTAGGTCATGAATTGGGGCTCTTTGTTCTCGAAGAACAAGTTCACCCACCTCTATGTGATGGAGCTTCACGTTCTTGTTGAAGGCCCTGGCCAATCTCAATTGATATTTCTTTAGATTATCCATGGCTTTCATGCACCTTTCGTCGAGAAAGTTGAGCTCATCATGTCTGGCCTTTACCCACTCTTCTTTAGGTAACTGACTATCAAGGAGTATCCTTTGGGATGGTACCTGGATTTCCATGAGTAGAATCACCTCAACTCTATATACTAAAGAGAAAGGTGTTGCCCCTGTCAAAGATCGTGTAGAAGTCTGGTATGCCCATAAGGCAAGGAGCAACTTATTAGCCCAATTCTTGTGTGTTTCCGCCATATTCTGCAGAATAACTTTGATATTCTTATTAGCTACTTTTACTACCCCATTGATTTGTGGCTTATAAGTGGTAGAACGATGCCTTTTGATACTGAACTTTATGTAGATTTTGTCAGTCTTGCCCCAGAAGTGGGATCCTTGATCTGATATCAATTCTTGAGGTACTCCATATAGCGTAAAGATATTTTCTTGGATGAATTTGGCCACCTTAGTAGATTTGAGGACTGCATACGACTGAGCTTCTACCCACTTGGTGAAATAATCAATGGCTACTAGGATGAACTCGTGGCCATTGGATTCTTTAGGGTTGACTTTCCCATTGATGTCGATGCCCCAAGTAGAGAATGACCAAGGTGAACTGGGTGAATGCAGCTCTGTTGGTGGGATATGTATGATGGGCTATGGCCTAGCCTTAACAGATTTCTAAGTAACATATGTGATGTCAAACTCTGATAGCAAAAGTAACTAATGGGTCATCCTTCCTATTAAGGCTTGTTTCTCGAAGATATATTTGATGGGATCCATCTTTGAGATCAAGTGCACCGGATAGGAAAACTATATAATGTCGCAACCTTTTAGTTGCCCAAGTCAACGCAGTACAAGTTCTTTCCAAAGATGTATACTGACTCTCATATTCTAGAAACTTCTTCTGAGGTAATATATGGCATGCTCTACCCCTTTTCTGTCTCCTTCTGTGCTAATAAAGAGCCCGTAGAGTATTCTCCCATGGACAAATACAACAGAAGTGGTTCTCCTTCCACCAGAAGTGTCAATACTAGTGGGTTCATAAGGTGTCCCTTGATCTTGTCATAAGCTTGTTGGCATTGGTCATTCCATTTTGTTGGTTGATCCTTCTTCAACAGCTTAAAAATTTGTTCAAGATTGTGGTCAACTGAGCTATGAATCTGCTAATATATTGGATGTGACCTGGAAATCCTCATATTTGCTTCTCAGTCTGAGGTGCGGGCATTTCCTGAATTGCCTTGATCTTGATAGGGTCAACTTCAATGCCTCTTTCACTCACCAAGAAGCCTAACAACTTTCCCACCGTTGCCCTGAATACACACTTTTGAGGGTTCAACTTTAGCTGATACTTCTTGATTCTTTCAAAGAATCACCTTAGTGTGGGAATATGCCCTTGCCGATCTTTTGACTTTACTATCATGTCATCCACATAGACTTCCACATCTTTGTTCATCAGGTCATGCAATATGGCTATGGCCGCTCTTTGATAAGTTACCCCGACATTCTTCAGTTCAAAAGGCATCACCTTGTAATAATAGGTTCCCCATGGAGTGGTGAAGGTTGTCTTCTCACGATCCTTTGGATGCATGCTTATTTGGTTGTATCCCAAGAATCCATCTATGAATGATAAAAAAGCATGCTCTTCCATATTATCCACCAATACAACAATGTGAGGTAATTGGAAGTCATCTTTAGGGCTTACTTTGTTAAGATCTTGGAAGTCTATGCACATTCGTACCTTTCCATCTTTTTTCGATACTAATACAATATTGGCTAGCCATTGGGGGTACTTCACCACCTATAGGAACCTCGCATTCCATTTCTTCATAACTTCTCTGATCTTCTCACTCCATTCTAGTCACATTCTTCAGAGCTTCTATTTTACAGGCTTTTGCCCTAGGGTAAGTCGACAATCAATGTTGTATGATGTTGGGGTCCATACCAAGCATATCCTCGTAAGACCAAGCAAAGACCTCGTGGAATTCCTTTAGAAGATTAATCATCCGTTCTACTTCTTCGTCATTAAAGGTAGTGCCAATTTTTACCTCTCGAAGGCATTGGTTGGTTCCTAGATTAATAACCCGAGTATCCTCACAGATGGGTTGAGCTTTCTTTGGTTTACATTATTTTATTAATTTTTGATAGTTATTAAGATCATCATCGGAAAAGGAGGTAAGTTATACTCGGAATAAGGAGTAATAGACTTGACATACAAGGACTCTAAACTCTCCTCAAGAGGGGAGACTAACATAAAATCATAAACAATATATTTGACTATAGACTTGATAGCGGGCTTGATGCTTTTACCAGGGGTATTCAAGCTGGTTGACTCAAAAGCATGAGCAAACTTGAAGTTTTCTCCAATGCTTGTCCAATTCAGGAGTGGTTTAGTGGCTTAATGGATGAGGAGGTGTGGCAAAGGGCCTTCTTCTCCTTCTGAGAAAGTTGCTGCTACTTCTTTAGTGGCACAACAGTTCTCCTGGATGGGTGCTTGCTTCTTTAAGAATACTAGTTGGTCAATCTCATGCTCTCAGAAGCTGAACTTTCTGAGAGGTGAAGATTAGTGGAGACTGCTCAATCCTCTCTCTATGAAGTCTATCCTTTCGAGCCTGTTGAGGGAAGCTATCCCATTGCCTCGGTCACATCTTTGACCCCCTTCATGAGCCTTCCTATTGCAATTAGTTCGGGCACAATACATACAAACCATTATCCTCTGTGCTCTCCTCTGTTTGGCATACATGGTTCTTCCTCCAAAAGGATGGGGCTTGAGCCCATGCAACGCTGGGGCTCTTGGTTCTTGTAGGAGGGAGAAAATGAAGCCTTTCACATCCAGGGAAAGTGGGAGACTCCAGGTGAGTCTTATCTTCTTTTCCGACTCCCTTTTCAGGAGGACTCAAGGATTTGGCAATTCTTTAGATTAGATTAGTGTTGTGGGGTTGCCAGAGGTGACCCCATCTTCAATCATTGTAACTTTCAGTATCCCAGTAATGCAGTTGTCTTGGTCACTTTCCTTAACTAGCATTTGCTGTTGTTCCACTTTATGAGTCACCCAATCAAACTCGTTTTGGAAGAACACTTCAAATCCTAGTTGCATCTTGGTGGTGGTTTCATCAAACCATAGCTACACATTTCTGTAAAAAGGGAAGTCCTCTCCTTCTTTCATGAAGTAGCCATTGAGAGTAGGGTAGTAAGTGACGGAGATCTTCCTAGTCATCCTTAGCACTTTTTGCCCTTTGACAGTTGGGGGAGTGTACCCGAGACCATTTTTTCCTTTGTTCACCGCCAAACTAGGCTGCTTTGGAAACTCCCTGATGATATTTCCCCAGTCCCATGTTGGAGAAATACTGCATGTTCTTTATCATCTAATTTACTGGTGGACTCCAGATGGCTTCATAGTTAACTGGAATTTTCTCCTTTGGAGCTTCTTTGGCTATGGCTACACATGTGGTGTCTAATTCAAAATGACTCAGTTGAACCTCCTGGTCTTGTTCTTCCCCCTTTTCAATGTTGGCCAAAGTGTTAACCACTTCAGGATCTTTGGCCACTATGACCACCTTTCCCTCATGAATGAACTTCATTCTTTGATGAAGACTAGAAGATATTGACTTTGTGAGATGCAGCCAAGGCCTCCCTAAGAGCATGTTAAAAGCTGTCGGTATATCAATAACTTAGAAATCAACATCAAACTTCACTGGGCTAATCTTTGCAACAAGGGTGATGATGCCAAGAATCTTCTTCTTGGTATTGTCATATACCTTTATGGTTTGGGTGGTCAGCCTCATTTCCTCCAAGTTGATGCTAATACTTTGCTAATCTTAACGGTAGCACATTCAAAGCGGATCCGTTGCCAATAAGAACTAGGGAACCACTTTGTCAAGGCATTCAACTGTAATGTGGAGAGCCTGATTATGTTGGGTTTCCTTAGGAAGCTCATAATCCAAGAACATCAGGGACTGCACTGCATATGTTGCTCCTATTATATGTGCAAGGTGTGTCAGATTTATCTCGATCGGCACTTGCACATTAGCAAGAGACTTCAAGACTGCTTCACGGTGTGAAGGGGATGCCATCAACAATCCCCAAATGGAGATATTTGATTAGGACTTCTTGAGTTGAGCCAAGACTGGGTTCTCTGGTTCTTTCTTCAAGCTACTGGTTCCAGCCTCATGGGTCCCTGACTGTTCCACTGCTAGAGCCTTACCCTTGTAGTCTTTCCCACTTCTAGTTTTCATCGCTTTGATTGGTTTCTTCACAATAATCTCTGTGGGATAACTATCTTTATCATCACTATTGGTTAGGGTGATTATCCCTACCATAGTGTCATCCTCTTCTTCTGAATCCCCTTCCTTGCTTGGGGTGGAAAGTCGAGGCCTTCCACAAATATCCACAGCCCGAGCTCACAGTTTTGTGACTGCATTAGAAAGCTATTGGAATGCAGTGTCTACTATTGTATCATCTAGTCCTATTTCCTCTAGATCATCCAATTTCTCCCAGTAGTAAAGATCACTGACGGTTACTTTCCCCAGCTTTTTTTCAATTTCTACTATCCTTTCCTACATCTTTAATGTGGTGGAGTAAACTTCACACAACTTTTGTTTCGGCTCGACTAGGGAAGCTAGTTCATCCAAATAATCTTGCAACCACTCTCTAGATCCTTCATCACTGTCTGAGTCTGAAGTGGAATCATCTCTTTCCATACAAAAGGAAGGGTAAATGCCACCTATTGGATCAGTTATCAAATCATCACCACCAGCAGCATAAATTGGGAAACTTGTTGAATGTTCTGGCGAATAGTATTCTGACTCATTATCATTATTAATGTATCCAGGCCCTAGGTAGTCATCCCAGTATAGATACTCATATCTTCCTCAGACTCGGAGTCATCTCCATCATTCTCATCCTCATCCTCATCCTCATCGTCATCGTCATCATCCTTTTCTTCACTGATTTCACTCCCACTTGATTCTTCATCAGATTCCTCAGGACCATCAAATTCCCCAGCATCCAAACTCTCGTAGTATTTAGAGTGTACGAACTAGAAGATTTTCATAGGGTTGGTCCTACCACTACTGGCTCGAAGTTGGACTAGTCCGAACTCATCATCCTCAGTGTCACTTCCTATGTGGATTAAAGAAGTGTATTCTTTGATCTACTCCCCTATGGCCAATGTGGTTACCGCTCTAAGAAGATTAATTGTAATCTCTTCCATTACTTTTGGATTGTCTTCTGAAGATATAGTAGGCTGAATTAGAGAAGTGGGATCACTTTCTTGGTCTTACACTAATGTATTCACTGACCCTATTGATGAGGTAATTTTTGGGGAATCTGGTAGTGCGAGTACATCCTTCCAATCATACCTATCCATCCATCCTTCCTTTGGGTCCTATATTGAACCTTGAGAATGGGTTTCGTATGAGGGAGATGAGGGATATGAAGATGGATGGTATGAAGCTGGAGTGATATGGGAGGTAAGATATGAAGATTAGGGGTGATAGGATGAAGAGGTTCCTCCACTTTGATGGTGGGGGAAAGGTTGATGATATAGCAGGGGCTGATAATATGGTGAAGATGGAAGGTATGGTGGGGGTTGGTAATATGGTGCTGTGGACCCTTCTATTGCTAAAGAAGGATGAATGGCGGGTGTCTGATTTTCTGACTCTTCCTCTGATGATTATCTTCTTCTGGGGGTTCTTATGACTCCAGTCCTTTGACTTATGACTCTTCTGTAAGCACGGGCATTCATATGATTCTTTCGAGCTCTAGGTACAATGAGTTGAGTGGGGTCACTCTCTATAGTTTCTTCATCCAGATTGTTCACACGATCAGGGAGTGGATTGGTATTGACATTGGGAGGGTATTTGACCTTGACCTCATTGGTTTTATTGTCTACCAAGTCCTGAATTGCATGCTGTAAGCCCAAACATCTTTTAGTATTGTGCCCCTTCTGAGTGTGGTAGGCACAATACTCATGATCCCCATACCAAGCTGGAGGGTTGTTGATCACTCTTGGAGCCACTGTTCCTAGAAATCCTTGCTTCTTTAACTTCTCATATGCAGCTATTACGGGCATTTCCAAATAGAAAACTGCCTTCTTGGGCGAGGGGCCTTTAGGGTGGGTGCATCTGCTTGTACTATGAAGGGCTATGAAGAAGTGGTTGGTGAGACTGACTACTGAACTGCATTCACCATATTATTTTTTAGACCCTTTACTTGTTCGACTTGGGTGTTCTTACTTACATCTTGGGAGGATCCTTGATACTGGAATGGTTAGGGTAGTTTCGAGTCCCAAGGCACAAGCTTCATATTCAGCAATGTTATTGGTACAGGGGAAATCAAGGCAGAAGGATGAAGGAAAATAAAGGTTATCGGAGTGAGAAGCAATATTCCCGCACCACACCCCTTTTGATTAGCTGCTCCATTAAAGAACAATTACCATTCATTAGCAATGTCTTCTTCTTCTATTGTTGTGATTTCTTCATCGAAAAAGGCATTGTCCAGGGCCCTTCCATCTTTTGTGGGGTGGACAACCAAATGATCAGCTATGGCTTGCCCCTTGATAGATTTCTGAGTAATATAGGAGATGTTAAATTCTGATAGCAGAAGTAGTCACCGGGCCATCTTTCTTGTTAGAGCTGATTTCTCAAAGAGGTACTTGATTGGATCCATCCTTGAGATCAAACGTACTAGATAAGCCACCATGTAGTGTTGCAACCTTTTTGTTTCCCAAAGCAGTGCGGCATAGGGTTTTTCTAAAGATGTGTTCCGCGTCTTGTATTCCAGGAACTTCTTGCTGAGGTAATATATGTCATGCTTTGTCCCCTTTTTCGTTTGTGCTAGCAATGAGCCCATGAAATATTCTCCCACTGATAAGTATAACAAAAGTGGTTCTCCTTGCACTGGTAGTGTTAATACTGGTGGGTTCAAGAGGTATCCTTTGATCTTATCAAAAGCTTGTTGGCATTGATCATTCCATTTTGTGGGCTGATCCTTCTTGAGTTGGTTGAAAATTTATTCATAGATTGTAGTCAACTGGGCTATGAATCTGCTGATATACTGAATGTGACCCAAAAATGCTCATATTTGCTTCTCAGTTCGAGGTGTGGGGATCTCCCAAATTGCCTTGATCTTGATAGGGTCGACTTCAATGCCTCTTTCACTCAGTAAAAAACCTAACAACTTTCCTATTGTTGCCCCGAACACACACTTCTGAGGATTCAACTTTAGCTGATGCTTCTTGATCCTCTCAAAGAATCACCTTAGTGCGGGAATATGCCCCTGCCAATCTTTTGACTTCACTATCATGTCTTCCACATAGATCTCCACATCTTTGTTCATTATATCATGTAATATGGTCGTGGCTGCTCTTTGATAAGTTGCCCTGGATTCTTTAGTACAATAGGCATCACTCTATAACAATAGGTTCCCCATGGAGTGGTGAAGGTTGGCTTCTCCCGATCTTTGGGGTGCATGCTCACTTGGTTGTATCCCGAGAATCCATCCATGAATGATAACAAGGCATGCCCTGCTATGTTGTCAACCAATACATCAATATGAGGTAATGGGAAGTCATCTTTAGGGCACACCTTGTTGAGATCCCAAAAATCTATGCACATTCGTACTTTACCATCCTTCTTTGGCACTGGTACAATGTTGGCCAACCATTGGGGGTATTTTACCACTTGTAAGAACCCCACATTCCATTGCTTTACTACTTCTTCCCTGATCTTCTCACTCCATTTTGGACACATCCTTTTGGGCTTCTGTTTGACCAGCTTTGTCGCAGGGTAGGTCAGCAAGTGGTGTTGCATAATGTTGGGGTTTATGATATCAAGTGCACCGGAGAGGAAACCATATAGTGTCATAACCTTTTAGTTGCCCAAATCAATGCAGCACAAATTCTTTCTAAAGATGTGTACCGGGTCTCATATTTTAGAAGCTTCTTGTTGAGGTAATATATGGCGTGCTCTACCCCCTCTTCCGTTTCCTTTTGTGCTAGCAAAGAGCCTATGGAATATTCTCTGACAAACAGATACAATAGAAGTGGTACTCCTTCCACTGGTGGTGTCAATGCTGGTGGGTTCATAAGATACTCCTTGATCTTGTCAAAGGCTTGTTGGTATTGGTCAGTCCATTCTGTGGGCTGATCCTTCTTCAGCCGCTTGAAAATTGGATGTGACTCAAAAATCCTCGTATTTGCTTCTCAATCCAAGGCGTGGGCATTTTTTGAATTGCCTTGATCTTGATAGGGTCGACTTTAAGGCCTCTTTCACTCACCAAGAAGCCTAACAACAGTCCCGTTGTTGCCCTGAATACACACTTCTGAGGGTTCAACTTCAGCTGATACTTCTTGATTCTTTCAAAGAATCGCCTTAGTGCGGGAATATGCCCCTGTCGATCTATTGACTTTACTATCATGTTGTCCACATAGACTTCCACATCTCCATTCATCACGTCATGAAATATGGCCATGGCTGCTCTTTGATAAGTTTTTCCGGCATTCTTCAGTCCAAAAGGCATCACCTTGTAACAATAGGTTCCCTACGGAGTGATGAAGGCTGTTTTCTCATGATCGTTTGGGTACATGCTTATTTTATTGTATCCCGAGAATCCATCCATGATTGATAACAAAGCATGCCCCGCCGTATTATCCACCAATAAGTCAATGTGAGGTAATGGGAAATCATCCTTAAGGCTTACTTTGTTAAGATCTTGGAAGTCTACGCTCATTCGTACCTTTCCATCCTTCTTCGGTACTGGTACAATATTGGCCAACCACTTGTAAGAACCCCGCATTCTATTGCTTCAAACTTCTTTTCTGATCTTCTCACTCCATTCTGGTCGCATTCTTTGGAGCTTCTGTTCTATTAACTTTACCCCGGGGTAAGTCGGCAATCGATGCTACATAATGTTGGGGTCGATACCAAGCATATCCTCATAAGACCAAGCAAAGACCTCAGAAAATTCCTTTAGAAGATTATTCGTCCATTCTGCTTCTTCGTCATCAAGGGTAGTGGCAACTTTTACCTGTCGAAGGCAATGGTCAGTTCCTAGATTCATATCCTGAGTATCCTCACGAATGGGTTGGGCTTTCTTTGGTTTGCATTGCTTTATTAATTCTTGATAGTTATTAAGATCATCATCGGAAAAAGGTTGCAAGTCATATTCAGAATTAGAAATTTTATTCATGAAAGAAGTAATAGACTCGACATACAAGGACTCTAGAATCTTCTCAAAAGGGGAGACTGACAAAGAATCACAAACAACAGATTCGACTACAGACTCGATAACTGGCTTAATGCTTTTGCCAGGGGTAATCAGGCTAGTTGACTCATATAGCATAAGCAAACTTGAAGTTTTCTCTAATGCTTGTCCAGTTTAGGAGTGGATCAGTGGCTTGATGGATGAGGAGGTGTGGCAAAGGGCCTTCTTCTCCTTCTGAGAAAGTTGCTACTATTTCTTTAGTGGAGCAATGGTTCCTCTGGACAGGTGCCCACTTCTTCATAAATACCAGCTGATCAATCTCTCAGAAGCCAAACTTTCTGAGGGGCGAAGATTGATGAAGACTGCTCAATCCTTTTCCTATGAAGTCTATCTTTTCAAGCCTATTGAGGGATGCCATCTTGGTACCTCGGTCACATCTTTGACCACCATCACGAGCCTTCTCATTGCAATTGGTTTGAGCATAGTACATACAAACCATCATCCTCTGTGCTCTCCTCTATTTTGCATACACACTTCATCCTCTAAAAGGATGGGGCTTGAGCTCATGCAACTCTCGGGCTCTTGGCTCTTGTAGGAGAGAGCAAATGAAGCCTTTCAAATCAATGGAAGTGGCAGACTCCAAGTGAACCTTATCTTCTTCTCAAATTCTCTCTTCATGAGAACTCAAGGACTAGGTGCCTCCTTCGGTTGGATCAATATTCTAGGATTACTAGAGGAAGACCCAGCCTCAATCAATGCAATTTCTGCTATCCCAGTGATGCAACTAGAGGTCGCCTTCTTCGACTCGCATTTTCTATTGTTCCACTTCATGAGCTACCCAATTGAACTCATCTTGGAAGAAAATTTCAATTCCTGGTTGCATCTTGGTGGCAGTTTCATCAAACCATGGCTCCACATTTCCATAAAAGGAGAAATCCTCTCCTTTTTTCACAAAGTAGCTATTGAGAGTAAGGTAGTAAGTGATGGAGATCTTCCTAGTCATCCTCAGCTCTTTCTTCCCTTTGATAGTTGGAGGAGTATACCCAAGACCATTCTTTCCTTTGTTCACTACCAAACTAGGCTACTTTGGAACTCCTTGTTGATATTTCCCCAGTCCCATGCCAGGAAAATACTGCATGTTCTTCATCATCTGATTCACTGGCAGACTCTGGATGGCTTCATAATTAGCCAAGATTTTCTCCTTTGGAGCTTCTTTGGCAATGGCTGTGCAAGTGTTGTCTATTTTAAAACCACTCAGTTGCACCTCCTGGTCTTATTCTTCCCCATTTTCAATGTTAGCCAGAGTTTTAACCACTTTAAGGTCTCCTGCCACTAAGGCCACCCTCCCCTTATGAATGAACTTCATTTTTTGATGGGGACTAGAGGACACTGCCTTCGCAGGATATAACCAAGGCCTTCCCAAGAGCATGTTAAAAGCTGTCGGTATATCAATGACTTGGAAATCAACATCAAACTTCAATGATCCAATCTTTATAGCAAGGGTAATGATGCCAAGGATCTTCCTCTTAGTATTATCGTATACCCTTATGGTTTGGGTGGTTGGTCTCATTTCTTCCAAGTTGATGCTGATACTCTTTACTGAATTAACAAAGCAGACCAGTTGTCAACAAGAACCTGTGGAACCTCTTTGTCAAGGCATTCAACTATAATGTGGAGAGCCCAATTGTGTTGGGTTTCCTTAGGAAGCTCAAAATCTGAGAACATCAGAGACTGCACTACATATGTTGCTTCTACTATATGTGTGAGGTGTGTTGGATTTATCTAATCGACACTTGCACATTAGCGAGAGACTTCAAGACTATTTCACGGTGAGAAGGGGATGCCATCAACAATCTCCAAAGGGAGATATTTGCCTGGGACTTCTTGAGTTAAGCCAAGACTGGGTTCTCTGGCTCTTTCTTCATGCTACTAGTTCCAGCCTCACTAGCCCTTGGTTGTTCTGCTGCTAGTGCCTTGCCCTTTTAGTCTTTCCCACATCTATTTTCCATCACCTTGATTAGTTTTTTCACAATAATCTCCATGTGATAACTATCTTCATCATTATTATTGGTTAGGGGGATTATCCCCACCATAGAATCATCTTCTTCTAATTCTCCTTCCCTACTTGTGGTGGAAAGTTAAGGACCTCCACAAATGTCCACTGCCTTGGCTCGTAACTTTTTGACTGCATTAGAAAGCTGTTGGAATGTAGTGTCTACCGCCTCTGTGATTGTGTCATCTAGTCCTATTTTCTCCAGATCATCCAATTGCTCCCAGTGGTAAAGAACACTAACGGTTACTTCCCCTAACATTTTGTCAATTTCTTCTATCCTTTCTTACATTCTCAATGTGTTGGAATACACTTCACACAGTTTTTCTTCCAACTCACATGTGGAGTACTGTTCATTCATATAAACTTGTGTTGGCTCCTCAGATTCCCCCGCATTCTCTAAATCTGATGTAGAACCGTCTCCCTCCATACATAGGGAAGGGTAAATACCACCTGTGGGATCAACTATTAGGTCATCATTGCCAATGGTGTAGATTGAGAAAAATGTCAGATGTTCTAGTGAGTAATATTCTAACTCATCATCATAATCATTGTACCAAGGCCTTTGGTAGTCATCCCAGTCTAGATACCCATCATCCTCTCAAGAATCAGAGCCATCTCCATCCTTCTAATCTTCATTTTCATCCACATTTTCATCGTCATCATCCTCTTCTTTGCTGATTTCACTCCCACTCGATTCTTCATCAGATTCCTCAGGACCATCAAATTCTATGGCATCCAAAAGCTCACAGTATTCATAGCATATAGACCAAAAGATTTCCATAGGGTTGGTCCTATCATTACTGGCTCAAAGTTGGACCAGTTCTGACTCATCATCGTCTGTGTCACTCCTTATGTGGATTAAGGAAGTGTATTAATTAATATGCTCCCCAATGGCCAATGTGGTTACTGCTTTGAGAAGATCAGCTGTAACCTCTTCAATTACCTCTGGATTGTCTTCCAAAGTTACAGTAGGCTGAATTAGAGAAGTGGGATTACTCTCCTGGTCTTCCCCTAATGCATTTACTGACCCTGTTGATGAAGTCATCTTTAGTGAATTGGGTAGTGCAAGCATATCCTTCCAATCATACCCGTTCGTCCATCCTTCTTTTAGGTTATACACTGAAACTTGAGAATGGGATTGGTATAAGGGTGATGAGGGATATGAAGTGGGATGGTATGAAGATGATGTAATGTGAGAGGTAGGATATGAAGATTGGGGGTGATAGGATGAAGAGGTTCCTCCACTTTGATGGTGGGGGAAAGGTTGATGATATGACAGGGGCTAATGATATGGCCAAGGCTGGTAATGTGGTGTGGTAGATTCTTCTGATGAGGAGGATGGACGGGAGGCACTAGATCTTCTAACTCTTCCTTCGATGATTCTCTTCATCTGGGGGTTCTTATGATTCCAGCCCTTTGACTCATGACTCTTCTGTAAGCACGGGCATTCATATGATTTTTCTGAGCTCTAGGTACAATGAGTTGAGTGGGGTCACTCTCCATAGTTTCTTCATCCAGATTATTCACAGGATCAGGGAGTGGGTTGGTATTGACATTGGGAGGCTGCTTGATCTTGACCTTAATGGTTCCATTGTCTACTAAGTCCTGAATTGCATGCCGTAAACCCAAACATCTTTCAGTATTGTACCCCTTCTGAGTGTGGTAGGCACAATACTCATGATCCTTATACCAAGCTAGAGGAGGGTTACTGATCACTCTTGGAGCCACTATCCCTAACAATCCTTACTTCTTTAACTTTTTATATGCAGCTACTATGGGCATTCCCAGATCAAAAAACTGCCTTCTTGGTCGAGAAACCCTTTGGGCAGGTGCATTTATTTGTATTATGAAGGGCTGTGAAGAAGTGGCTGGTGAGACTGACTACTGAACTACACTCACCATCTTAATTTTCGAACCCTTTCCCCGTTTGACTTGGGTGTTTTTGCTTGCATTTAGGGAGGATCCTTGATACTCGGCCTCTCTCAGGATTTTGTTCTCCACCCATGTATAGATGGCTATCAAGGCATCGAAAGTTTGTAAATGCTGATAGTAAAGAACATCATAATAGGGCTTCGACAAAGTTCTCTGAAGGCCTATCTGTCATCTTAGCGACTTTGTCTCTGAATCTCATAAAGAAGGTGGTGAATCCTTCTTTAGGCTATTGCCTCAACGTCTCAAGCTCCCAATGTTTCACATCCACCTCAGTATTGTAGGAGTACTGTTTGGTGAAGGCCTTCACTACTGTCGCCCAATTCTGAGTTTGTGATGACTCCAACTACGTGAGCCACCTCAGTACTAGTCCTAATAGGGTTAACATGAAGGCTTACCCCATCTGGTTATCTGGAAGTTACCATGACTTGGCGATGCTAAGGGAAACCTTGAGATGAGCCTTGGGTTATCCTGATCCATTAAACCTATCAGTCTACCACTTGAATTTCTTTGGAATTCTTGCTCCAGAAAAGAAACTCATTTCCTTAGAATCCACTACTTGTCCTTCTGATCCTTTTCCTGCTCGAATCATGTCCTTCAACTTCTCTAACTGCTCTCTGAGCCTCCTTTCTTTCTTTATCTTAGAGGCTTAAAGTGGACGTGTGATGCAGATTCCTCTTCTTCGTCTTCGATCACTTCCCTAAAAGGAGGGACCCTGGAATAGGCCCCTCATTGACCATTCAAACAGGTAAGTGAAGATCCTCTCTGATCGGTTGGCCAGACATGCTCTAGTTCCCCTGATTCAACTTAGGAAGAATTCCCACTCTGACCTATAGCTCCATTCTAGTCCACATCTCCCATTATCGGTGTCGGCTCATTTCTGGGATTAGCTCTGGGAGGGTTTTGAAGTGTATGCAGTATCTAAGCTATCCCTCTTTTAACTTCATCCATTTCTGTCTGTAAGGTCTCCACATGAAGGACCTAGGCCTATTTGGGTGTTTCAATGTTGGGTGGATCCTTGCTTATTGGGATGTAATCACCTGGTAGTAGACAATCTTGAAGAGATTACGAAAGTGATTTTGGATTTAGGTGAGTCAACCGATTACGCTCACGTGTCCAAAGGGACCGCGGCGAATACTTGAGGTGTGGAATTGTGCTTGAACCAAAAGTGGTTTATTTTAGGATTCTTGAATTCCCAAACCCTTGTTCATACATTTACTAAATTAACAAACATTAATTCATCCAAGGTCTGTCCGCTAAATGGTAGGGGTGGATAGGGTTTGATGCCCTTGGTCCACCCCATATCATAAGCGGGAAGTTCATACTAATGGTTTGTTGAGAATATTTCCATAAGACATTCCATGTAATAAAGTCATGCTTTCCTTGCTTTTTTCCCACTAGGTGTCCTTCCTCCTGATTTTTCTCAGGACTTCTCAAGACTTGACGTGACTCTGACAGGATTGCCCCTGAATCACATATCTAGACTTTTTCGTTAAGGAGGAGGGACACCTTCTATCCGAATTCCACTTTAGGAAAGCAATTCTTTATGATGGGAATATAGTGTAGGAACATTCCTTTTTAAGACCGAAGACAAGTTCTACAATTAGCTTGTGGCACTCCGAGCTTCTTCATCTTTTTCTATGATGTGAGCATGTAGTCGATGCAATAGGTTCGACAAGGCTTCCTTGATAGGATCTATATATGCAAGGTACGTGATCCTTTTGATATACCAGTAGGTATGAGATCAAGGGGGTGACTTCCTTGCCTATTACTCATGACTACACACGAGGATAAGCAATTGGCCGTGGTGGAACCGTGAGTGATTGTTTGTAAAAGTGTAATGTAGGGTAACCATCATTTGATCTCAGAATATCGTAAAGTGCTCAGACCTCCCCGAAGGTGCTGGTACAAATACTGACATCCTCGCTGTTTGATGATGCATTCGATCTTAGAATGTTATAAAGTGCACGGACCTCCCTGAGGGTGCTAGCCACAAATATAACATCCTCGCCGTTTGACGATGCCTTTCATTCTTGTATAGGAAGTGGGTTTCATCTACTCTTAGATTACTCTCCATAACATGTACTGACCTCCCTGAGGGTGCAGGCATGATAGGGAGTCTCTCGCCAAATGATTTCACTTCAAGCAAAGGGAGTTTGGAGTCACCACCTAGGGTTATGGGCTTAGGACCCGGGGGTGGGCCCGATTCCTAAGAAAAGAGCCAGAAATTTGGTATGGTCTAGAGATTTAGGGTAAGTGTTAGGTTACAGAGTTGGGAAGGTGTTAAGCACCCAATCTACCCGGTTCAACCGGTCTTCTTGTTAGATGCTTAGGAACGAACATTTTTCACAATTATTACTATTCTATATGTACGGTTAAGTTATCACACATATATACATTAATTGAATTCAAACTACTATATACAATAAAACAAGGCACGTATAAAGTCTACATTATGACGAGTTGGTTGAGAAATTATACCTGAACTTAACCCCTATTTTGGGTCAAGAAGGGTGGGCCCCTAACTAGTACCGGTTCAGACTATCTTTCGGATTCTCCTGGCTCAGGGGAAGATGGTTTTGACCTCCAACTTCCTTTCTGGGGAGATGCTAATTGTGATGGTATTCAGATAGTGTTTTGACTAGGAACAGTTACTTTCAGATTAGGATTCAATCAGAGCTTCGGCTACGGAAGGCTATTTTTGGATTTGAAATCAGATAGAGCTTCGGCTAGGGAAGGCTATTTCTAGGCTTGGGATGACATTGCACTCTGGTAGAGCTTTGGCTAGGGAAGGCTACGTTTGGATTTGGATTCGGATAGAGCTTTGGTAAGGGAAGGCTATTTTTGGGCTTGGGATGAGGTGGTACTCCGACAGAGCTTCCGCTGAGGATAGGCTAAGAGAGGGATAGGCTAAGGTGACACTTTGGCAGAGATACCAGTGGTAATGGCTATTTCTGAAAAGATTCCAAGGACACTCAGACAGGGGTTCAGCTAGGAACGGCTATTTCCGAAAAGAAATGGGTTGATCTAAAAATGGATTGAAGAACTCCAAAATCTTGAAGAACACTTTGAAGATCTGAATAGAGTTTCAGATATTAACAAAGATCTCTTCGTAGACCTAAAGAACCTAAAAAAGGGGGGGGGTTTTATCTCAGGAATGCTCAAGAATGCTCAAGAACGCTCAAGAACACTTAAGAACACTAAATGGAGGTGGCTCAAGAACATACTATTTTTGACTAAAAACTAGATCTAACTAAGAATTTAGATTGAAGATCTTCAAGATCCCAAAGAACACTTTGAAGATTCGAATGAGTTTTTGGAGTTTTACGAAGATCACTCTGAAGATCAGAAGAAAATCAAGAGGAGGGAGGGAAGGAAAGTTTCACTCTGAAAGAGAGAAGGGGATTTTGGTGTGTTGGTGTGTTTTTTTTTTTTTATGGGAGGTGGGTATTTATAGTTTTGTTTCGGCCAAATAGGAGAGGGGGAATCCCTTTATCGAGTGAACAAAAAGGGGGGGCTCTTGCCTAAAGTGAGGAGATAGGATTTTTGTCCAATGGATAAAGGGGGGGTTGAAGGCAAAAATGGGTGGGGAGGGCTTTTGTCCAGTGGGTAAAAAGGGGTTTTCAAAAAAAATGGGAGGAGAGAAATTTAGCTGAAAAAGGTTATTTTTTGAAAAATGGGAGGAGAGAAATTTCAGCCGAAAAAAGGAGATTTTCAAAAAAATAGGAGGAGAGAGAAATTTTAGCTAGAAAAAGGTGATTTTTGGAAAAACAAGAGGAGAGAGAAACTTTAGCCAAAAAAGGTGATTTTCAAAAAAGCAGGAGGAGAGAGAAGGTTTAGCTAGAAAAAGGTGATTTTTAGAAAAGCAAGAGGAGAGAGGTTTAGCCAGAAAAGACAGTTTTCAAAAAAGCAGGAGGAGAGAGAAGATTTAGCAGGAAAAGGAAATTTTTGGAAAAATAAGAGAGAGAAGGTTTAGCCGAAAAAGGTAGTTTTCAAAAAAGTGGGAGGAGAGAGAAGGTTTAGGAAGGTGGTGTGGGTGGTGTCACGGGTGCATGAATGCATGGGTGTGTGAGCAATATGCATAGCATGTGCAGGTCAGGCTGGCATTGGTGTGCGGACCAGGCTGGCTCGGGTGTGTGGGACTGTGCATGCATGGGTAGTAGGCACATGCAAGTATAGGCAGTAGTCAACGCATGCAGGTGTGCGGGTTGGTCTATTGGGCAGCATGCACATGTGCATGAGGGGGGTGCAACAGCAGGGCCACGGGTGCGCCCAGTGTCATGGGGGGGCTGGTTTATACCTGTAGGGGCATAGGCCAACAGGCCCATGGGCAGCAGGGTGGGCAAGGTTGCAAGGCCACGGGCCTATACCCTCAGGGGAGCAGGTTAGTGCTTCGGGGGCACTAGTCTGTGCCCTTGGAGGCACAGGCCAGCAGGCCCATGCGAAGTAGGGCTATGTGCATAGCTGTGGGGCTGTGTATGGCTGTGTGCATGGCTATGTGCATGGCTGCGTGCATGTGCAGCAGCCTGTGGACAGCGAGCACGTGCCCGGGCTGGCCTGTTGGCCAGAGCGCACAACACGCACACTATTATGGGTTTTTCTGGTGATGATTACAGGAGATTTGTCAGTCCAATTGCATATCATATATCGTTGGAATAATATTTTTAGGCATTATTCATCTATACAATCATCTTGACCAGATTCCTTTGTATATAAAAAGCAAAAATTGGACCCCTTTCCTCCCATATGGGGATTTCTTGGGTTTCAGATAGGGAATGTTTCCATCACCATCTCTGTCAATTAAAAGCTGAAAGTTACTTCCAAGATCCATATTTCATCATAGCTAGAGGATGGTGACAAAATTAGGTGTCTACAGAATGCCCCTCTTTGGTCGAGGCTTGTACCAACAGCCAAAGGGCAAAGAAAAGAGCGATCACATTTTGTCACCCGGAGCATATACTACCGTCATCTTGCTCAGTTATGACGGAGTTGCAAAAATGCAATAGACAATATTTCTAAAGTTTTAGGACTTTACCTGGGCTGCCAATTGGGGGAAAGGAATTCGTTGCTCTTCTAATCCTGCAAAAAAATGTTAGCACTTTGATCTTGATTCTTCCTTAGCTGGGCCTCGCATGTGCCAGTTCAGGGAATATGGTCTCCAAGCTGGGTCTTTCGAGCAAATCTGGACTATCTGGGACCGATGGTTATTAGAGAGGAATTCGTTGCCCTTTCAATCTTGCCACAAGTAAAAAATGTTTAATGCTTGGATTTTCCTTAGCCGGGCTTCACATGTGTCAGTTCATGGATTTGGTCCATGAGATCGGGCCACTCAAATCCGACTCAAAGAAAAAGGGCTCTTGGGGCTAGATTAACAGCATTGGGCCACTTGGGGCCGGATAAATGTGATTGGGCCACCTGGGGCCGAGTAAATGCAATTAGTCCACTTGGGGCAAGGTCAATGAGATTGGGCAGCCTAGGGCCGGGTAAATTATGTCTCCTCCCGATTTTTCCTTGATTCTTGATTTTTGGTTTAGAATTTGATTCTTGATGCTGATTTAGAATCTTAAAAATTAATTTTTTTTGGGGAGAATGAAATTTTTTTTTTATAAAATGGGTCCCCTCCCCTGTTCATTCTTCATTATAACTTTTATGAGTGAAGTGAGTTCCTGGAACCCTTTGGTTTTTCTTGAAATTTCTCCTTTTGTTCTGAGTGTTCTTCATTTTGCTCTTGGAGTTCTTGAAGATATTCACTTTGTTCTTGAGGGAGGAGCTATTTGGAGAATTTGATATTCTTGAGGGCTTTTGTGTAATTTAGAAAACTTTTTAGGGCTTCTTGTAATTTTTGAAAATACGGCTGAAAGGAGGAAGAGTAAGACTTTAGGAGAGGTTTAGCTCAAGACTTGTAGCAGTCTTTCCCACCGGGAGGAGGGCTATACCAGTATTCTAGGCAAACCGTTCACAATAGCCGGAATCACATCTGTAACTCCATATGGGGTTCCTAGGTAAGTCTTTACATTTCATTCATTA
Organism: Macadamia integrifolia; assembly: GCF_013358625.1. NCBI lineage: Eukaryota > Viridiplantae > Streptophyta > Magnoliopsida > Proteales > Proteaceae > Macadamia > Macadamia integrifolia. The sequence continues at coordinate 103,782 of NW_024870534.1, read as the reverse complement.
TTTTGATCATCTTTTATTCTTGTTTTGTATTGTTTTTGCTTTTTACTGTTTCTTTTAATTTATTATTTATTTATTATTTCCATTAGCATGAGGGGAAGGAGCTGCCTACCTTGGCCTCCTATGGTCATCCGAACATGGTTCAGTCCTGGCATAGAATGGTCCCTCACAGGGTGAAGGAGATAGTTGATACCTATCTGTGCCGGCTAGCCCTTGTAGAGACCCAGAAGTTTAATCCGGCATTGGTGGGGGCCCTGATAGAGCAATGGTGGCCGAGTACTCACACTTTCCACCTTCCTATTGGCGAGGTTACCATTACACCTATGTGCTTTTATACCTTGATAGGCATTCCATTTGGGGGTAGAACCATGACCCTACCCACAGGATTCCCGACTGCCAGGGAGTTCGTAGATCTGATCGGTATCACCATTAAAGCTAGCCAGACGTGCATCCACTTAGGGGAGATTAGTGCCCGATGGTGGAAAGTCGGCCTAGGGGAGAATACATGCATCATGTCTCAGATAGCACATTCCTTCCTGCTGTTTGCCATGGGTCATTGCCTCTTTAGTGACCTCCAAGGGGGAGTAGATATCCTCCTGGTGTTATTCCTCAAAGATCTTCGCACAATAAATACTTGGGACTAGGGTGGGGCCACCTATGCATATCTCTTGTGGTCCCTAGACCTGCTGTCCTATAGGAATAGGGGCCTCAAGGGAGCAGGCTACATCATCCAGGCAACTTTCCTTCTCATATCTATTTTCTTTCAGTTATTTGGTCTGCACTTTCTTACTTTGATTTCTTGAAATAGCCCTGGTGTTTTGAGCATCTGGGAACCATAGCCTCTAAACTGAGGGATCCTGAGACATTCTTTTTCTCCTTGGCCACAAAATGGGGAGATAACCAGGTGGTTCGTGCCCGATGCCATCCTCCGGGGACCACCGCTCGTTCTCTTTTGATGATCTCACTGAGGTATGCCATGTCTGACATTTAAATTCTATTCGCCTGATGCTATAATTACCCTTCCTTGGTTTTCCAGGTTACTTTGAGACCATTCCATTACCTTGTGCTTCCGAATTTCGAGAGAGTCGTCTGGGTTCATCAACTGTCTAAGAACCAAGTCCTTTTCCAAGGCCTGTGGGGCCATGCCTGGTACTTAGGAGAGAGAGTAGTACCCCAATGGTCAGACATCGATCCACATCCTTCTCCTGGTCTTCCTCCACCCCCCATGCACTGTCCAAAGATCATCCCAGCGGATAAGATGAGGCACTTGGCTAACGGAGTATGAGAGGACTTCTTTCTTAATCCAGATAGAGACTACAGACTACAGAGCCTTCCTAGAGGAGGGGACATTGTTCACCCCTCTCGATCCTAATGGTCCAGTGGTATGTTGCCCTTTCTTGAGTATTTCCTATAGATTCTTCTTTGTTTTGGTCTTGATTGATGTTCTTTCAGGGAGAGTGAGTCATGTAGATTCTTTTACTATTTAGTCGCATGCCAGTGCTACCGATCCTTCACAAACAGGGCCCTCTACCAATACCAACAGGTCTCTCAGGGCTGCTAACGTCCCCTTTCATGGCTTCCCTGCCTAGATCTATCCCAACACAACCAACCCCAATCTCCCTCATCTTCTGGAGCCGAACACAAGTGTAGATGCTTCCCTTGGGTTGCCTATTCCTTATGATTATGTGAGTATTTGATCATTTTTCAATTAACTCTTGACTTCTTTTAGCTGATATGCTCTTTTTTAGGTGTCCCCGGAGGTCTATGCTGAGATTAGGAGGATGCACTATGGCCTGTGCAAGCTGATAGTTGCCAAAGATCGAGAGATTTCCTGGCAGGGTGCATTGATTAAGGACCTGAACCAGAGGCTGGAGTAAGTTGGAGTAGCATCTGTGGACTCCACGGTGCTTTATGAGGATGGTTCAAAGTACGGTTCAGATGATGGATTCTAACCTATAGGGATTTGTTCCTGTATTTCATGGAAACACAAATACACGGATATTTTCTTTCTCTTATTTTTTTCCCTCCCCTTGTTTGTTTATTATTTCATTTCAGCATCTCTATGAAAACTTACTTTTGGCACAAAGAAAATCTTTCTTCTCTTTTTTTTGTGTTCTTTTTTTTTTTTTTTTTTGCATACAATGCTTAGGCACAATCAATTCCATAACTCAAGTCATAATTAGACTAATCGAGATAACACAAAAATCCAAATACTTCCTTATTCCATTACCAAGTGAATTACATGAAAAGGGGGACCACTTTCCTACCACAGACTGGATAGGTGAATAACAAGGTGGGGAGACAATTCTTGAGGTGGGTGAAAGTACACTAACTCTTATGGGTCCATCTCCTCGAGCCCGTATTGTCGACTGATGTACATAAGCAAATAAAAGGACTTGTGAGTCAATCCTATCAATTTGACATAGTTGTGGCCATGGGTCTTCATCAGAAAATCTTCTTGTGGCTTCCCTAGGCACCTCCATGCGATATCCTGCATAGTTCTTTTCTGCAGGTACTTTTCCCAATCGGTGATAAAGTTGAATTTCGTAACTTCTCTCTTATCCCAATAATAAAAAAACTCCGACTGGGCTTCCCCTTAATGGTGTGGTGAGCTTTAGTTTCTCGAGGAGCCAAATTTGAAAAATAGCAAAACTTCCTTGATAATGATCTATTCCAAATCTATCCCTTGAATGTTTCTGCAAGAACTGTAGGGATGATGTCACCTCCTTTCTTCAACTGTTTTACTACCTCAATCAGAACAGATGGTGCACCATGCCCGAGAGTGTGGAGAACATAACGAGCTATTATGCAAAGTAAATAAGCATCTAGGGATCGCTGCTGATGGATTCCTCCCATTGGTGGATATTGGATGAAGATCTGAGGCACCTTCAGAATGTTGATCTTCCCATACCTGAGAAACAACTTTACTTCTTCTTCTTTCCATCCGAAGAAACCCTGAATTTTCTCTAAGCAATCTTTCTTCACAGAGGGTTGGAACAAACTGCCTTTGGGTGCAGATAGCATACAAACCCAAAATTCTTCAGGAGTTGGGAAATCTCTGCTAATCCAAACCAAAATATATGTAGGTTAGCATGCCAATGTTGAGGCACCTGTCGGAATAATTGGTGATGTAGCTTTACACATCCAACTTGGCCAAGAAATGACACATTCATGGATTCTAGCAATCCTAGTGCCCTTATATTTATGTGTAAGGTCCATTTCCTGAACGTCTTATCCAACGAGCCCATGAATTTTCCTAAAACCAATACAAATAACGAGATATGATGATTTATCAAAGCATTACTCATTGGCTAATGATTCAAACAAGCCTTTACCACTGTTGCATCAAGCTTTTCCTTTTATCTTTTGACTCTAACTAATCAAGGGTGGAGAATAAACTGGCCTTGATAAACTAGTGTCGAGTGGCAATTTTCTTTTAGGGGATAGAATCCTGGATAAGAATGGACAGACCATAGGTGAATGACAGATACCTAATGGCCTTGCATACCAAATGGCAATTCTTAGGGGATAGAATCCTAGGTAAGAAGTGACAGACCTAATGGCCTTTCATGCCAAATAATGATTCTTGGGGGACAGAAACTATGATGATCTTTTAAGGTACTTTGATTATTAATCAAGGAACCAATTTATTGCCTTGAGATGGTTGAGACCTCACTTGCTCATGTCAAGTTGCCTACGTATCCCTCGAAAGGAATTAGGTCTAACATAGTTTAGGCTATTCACCCTTTCAGACATAATATTTCTTAAGTTAATTCATGTTGACCAGTTCAGGTATTTCTTTGTCGTTGTGGTCTATGAGCTTCACAACCTTGCCTGGTAGAATTTCTTTAATAGTGAATGGGCCACTCCAGTTGGGCCTGAATTTTCCTCTTGGGTCATGAATTGGGGTTCTTTGTTCTTAAAGAACAAGTTCAACCACCCCTATATGACGGGGATTCACATTCTTGTTGAAGGCCCGGGCCATTCTCCATTGATATTTCTTTAGATTATCCATAGATTTCATACACCTTTTGTCGAGAAAGTTGAGTTCATTATGTCTAGACTTCACCCATTCTCCTTTAGGTAGCTGACTATCAAGGAGTGCCCTTAGGGATGGTACCAGGATTTTCATGGGTAGAACTGCCTCAACTCCATATACCAAAGAGAAAGGAATTACCCCTGTCGAGGATTGTACAGAAGTTTGTTATGCCCATAAGACAAGGGGTAACTTATTAGCCCAATCCTTGTGTGTTTCCACCATTTTCTGTAGGATGAATTTGATGTTCTTATTGGCTTGCCTCTATTGCCCCATTGTTCTATGGCCTGTAAGTGGTAGATCGATGCCTTCTGATACTGAACTTTGTGCAGATTCTATTAGTTTTGCCCCAGAAATGGGATCCTTGATCTAATATCAATTCTTAAGTTACTCCATATCGTGCAATGATATTTTCTTGGATGAATTTGGCCACCTTAATAGATGTGAGGATAGCTTAGGACTGATCCTCTACCCACTTGGTGAAATAATCAATGGCTACCAGGATGAACTCGTGGCCATTGGATGCTTTAGGGTTGACTTTTCCAATGTTATCGATGCCCCAAGTGGAGAATGGTCAAGGTGAACTGAGCGAATACAACTCGATTGGTGGGATATATATGATGTTAGCAAATATTTGACACTTGTGGCATTTTCTGACAAAGTCCATGCAATCTGCTTCTATTGTGTTCCAGTAATATCCTAGCCTGAGGATCTTCTTAGATAACATCTTGGCATTCATGTGGGGTCCACAGAGACCTTGATGAATTTCTTCCATGATAGCTGTAGCTTGTTCCTCATCTATATACAACAACTATATTCTATCATAGGATCTTTTCTATAACAAATCCTCCTAGAGAATAAACTAGGTGGCATATCTCCTCAGAAACTTCTTTTTTCTGTCAGTTGCTTCAACTTGATACTTTCTTTCCTTGATGAAATCCGCTATGTGAGCGAACTAAGACCGACCATCCACAGTGAGAAAGTTCACTGTATTATGATAAATGGGCCTGCTTCTTTGTTCTACTAAGAATGGTCGGACTCTAGCCATAGGGTTGCACTCTACCATAGGAGCCAAGGTTGCAAGGGCATCAGAAAACCTGTTATTATCACTCTAGAAGTATTCGAACATAATCTTCTTAAAGTGTTCAATCACCTCTTCCAGATGTTTTTGATATGGTTTTAGCTTCTCATCTCTAGTTTTCCACTTTCCATGTGTCTGATAGATGACAATGGATGAATCACCGTAAACATTGATCCTTTTCACCCCAATACTTAAAGCAGTTTCAAGCCTCAAAGCACAAGCTTCATATTCGGCAATACTGTTGGTACAGGGGAAGTCAAGGTAAAATGATGAAGGAAAATAAAGGCCATTAGGAGTGAGAAGTAATATTCCTGAGCCACATCCCTTCTGATTAACTGCTCCATCAAAGAATAATTGCCATTCATTAACTGTATCTCCTTCCTCTACTATCATGATTCCTTCATCAGGAAAGACATCATCCAAGGATCTTCCATCTTTTGTGGGGTGAGCAGCCAAATGATCAGCTATGGCTTGCCCCTTGATAGATTTTTGAGTAACATAGGTGATGCAAAACTCTGATAGCAAAAGTAACCAACGGGCCATCCTTCCGGTTAAGGCCAGTTTCTCAAAGAGATATTTGATAGGATCCATCTTTGAGATCAAGTGCACTAGATAGGAAATCATGTAGTGTCATAACCTTCTAGTTGCCCAAATAAACACAACACAAGTTCTTTCCAAAGATGTGTACCGGGTCTCATATTCTAGAAACTTCTTGTTGAGGTAATATATGGCATGCTCTACCCCCTTTTTGTTTCCTTCTGTGCTAGCAAAGAGCCCATAGAATATTCTCTGATGGATAGATACAACAGAAGTGGTTCTCCTTCCACTGGTGGTATCAATACTGGTGTCATAAGGTACTTCTTGATCTTGTCAAAGGCTTGTTGGCATTGGTCATTCCATTCCATGGGCTGGTCCTTCTTCATCAGCTTGAAAATTGGTTCACAGATTGTAGTCAACTGAACTATGAATTTGCTAATATATTGGATGTGACCCAGAAATCCTTGTATTTGCTTCTCAATCCGAGGAGTGGGAATATCCTAAATTGCCTTGATCTTGATAGGGTTGACTTTAATGCCTCTTTCACTCACCAAGAAGCCTAATAATTTTCCTGCCGTTGCTCCGAATACACACTTATAAGGGTTCAACTTCAGTTGATACTTCTTGATTCTTTCAAAGAATTGCCTTAGTGTGGGAATATGCCCCTATAGATCTTTTGACTTTACTATCATGTCATCCACATAGATTTCCACATCTTTGTTCATCATGTCATGCAATATGGCCGTGGTTGCTCTTTGATAACTTACCCCTACATTCTTCCATCCAAAAGGCATCACCTTGTAACAATAGGTTCCCCACGGAGTGGTGAAAGCTGTTTTCTCACAATCCTCTAGGTGCATGCTTATTTGATTGTATTCCGAGACTCCATCCATGAATGATAACAAAATATGCCCAGCGATATTATCCACCAATATGCCAATGTGAGGTAATGGAAAATCATCGTTAGGGCTTACTTTGCTAAGGTCTCGAAAGTCTATGCACATTCGTACCTTTCCATCTTTCTTTGGTACTTGTACAATATTGGCCAACCATTGGGGGTACTTTACCACTTGTAGGAACCCCGCATTCCATTGCTTCACAACTTCTTCTCTGATTCTTCTCACTCTATTTTGGCCTCATTCTTCGAAGCTTCTATTTTATAGGCTTGACCCCAGTGTAAGTCAGCCATAGATGCTACACAACGTTAGGGTTGATACCGAGCATATCCTCATAAGACCAAGCGAATACCTCAGTGAATTACTTCAGAAGATTACTCATCCGTTCTGCTTCTTCGTCATCAAGGGTAGTGGTAATTTTTACCTCTCGAAGGCAATGGTCAGTTCCTAGATTAATAACCTGAGTATCCTCACAGTTGGGTTAGGCTTTCTTTGGTTTGCATTGCTTTATTAATTCTTGATATTTATTAAGATCATCATCAGAAAAAGGAGGCAAGTTATACTTGGAATTAGAAGTTTCATTCATGAAAGGAGTAACAGACTTGACATACAAGGACTCTGGACTCTTCTCAAAAGCGAAGATTGACATAGAATCATAAACAATAGATTCGACTATAGACTCGATAACTAGCTTGATGCTTTCGCCAGGGGTAATTAGACTAGTTAACTCAATAGCATGAGAAAACTTGAAGTTTTCTCCAAGGCTTGTCCAGTTCAGGAGTGGTTCAGTGGCTTGATGGATGAGGAGGTGTGGCAAAGGGCCTTCTTCTCCTTCAGAGAAAGTTGTTGTTATTTCTTTAGTGGTGCAATGGTTCCTCTAGGCAAGAGCCCACTTCTTCACGAATACCAGCTGATCAATCTTGTGCTCTCGGAAGCCAAACTTTCTGAGGGGTGAAGATCAATGGAGACTACTCAATCCTTTTTCTATGAAGTCTATCTTTTTGAGCCTGTTGAGGGATGCCATCCCGGTACCTCGGTCACATCTTTGACCACCTTCACGAGCCTTCCCATTGTAATTGGTATGGGCATAGTATATATAAACCATCATCCTCTGTGCTCTCCTCTGTTTTACATACACACTTCTTCCTCTGAAAGGATGGGGCTTGAGCTCATGTAACTCTCAGGCTCTTGGCTTTTGTAGGAGAGAGCAAATGAAGTCTTTTAAATCAATGGGAAGCGGCAGACTCCAGGTGAGCCTTATTTTCTTCTCCCATTCTCTCTTCATGAGAACTCGAGGACTAAGTGCCTCCTTTGATTGGATCAATGTTGTAGGATTACCAGAGGAAGATCGAGTCTTAATCAGTGCAATTTCTACTATCCTAGTGACGCAACTATCTTGGTCACCTGCATTTTCTGTTGTTTTACTTCATGAGTCACCCAATTGAACTCGTCTTGGAAGAAAATGAAATAACCTAGAGGGGGTGAATAGGTTATACTAGTGGAAATTTTAAATCTTTTCGATATATAGGTCCCAAGTGTGATTGCAAATTAAAAACGATGCGGAATTAGTAAAATAGGCACAATCACACAATACAAGATTTATAGTGGTTCGACTCAATCCGAGTCTAGTCCACTCCTTACAAGAATCCTCTTGTAAGGTATTCCATTAGTTCTCCCTTTCAGTACAGTAGGTAGAGAAGAAGACTTTTATAATCTTTTTATGGATAAGAGTATCCTTACAAATCCCCTTTATAGGCAGAGAGGCACCTTTACAATCTCCTTTAAGGTAGAGAGGCACCTTACACTCTTTTAAGGATAAGAGGATCCTTACAATCCTAAGTACAGTCTAGAATTGTAAAAAACTGAAATAATTATGGAGTAGTGGAATAAGAGGAATACCTCAAGTATGATACAAATGATGAGAATGAGAGATGAATGTTGCAGCTTTAGTAAAGTCTTCTCTTATGGCTTTGACTTGCATAGGAGAGAGTGGAGGACTTGATTGAGACCTGAGCCTTTTATTGGGATTAGAGTAATCGAATAACTCAAGTATGATAGAATAATCTTAGTGACTCTTGAATGCTTACAATGATGTTCTTAATGCTCTTTTTTAACTATTTTTAATTAAGAGCGGCTTTGGGTATTTATAGGTGAGCTTAGTGAAGCATTTTAGACAAGAAATTAGGCTCTAACGGTCATATTCTTGGACCACCGGTTGACCGCCATTGATATCCAATCGACCGAAAAGAGCTGTTAAGGTAGAAAAACTAGCCGTTGGAGCTTTTTCAGGGAGGCACTGGTCGATTGAGACTTTCTACCGATCGATCGGATATGGTCTCAGATCGATCCGATTGACTGGCACTATTATCCAGTCGACCACCATCTTGACAGATTCTATTATGATAGAATTTTGTCATGCTGACCTGTTAATGATGCTTTGACCATAACTTTTTCGTCCGACCTTGGATTAATCCAAAACTAGCTGTGTTGGAATTGTGACTCAATTTCCCACAACATTTATAGAAGGTCCATTTCCTGATATTTATTCTAAGGTTACCCAAAATGCCCTTGAGTCAAGTTAAACTCTTTGCACAGAGATTTGATAGAGTACTCTACCACCTAAGGTCATTCTAGTTTGATGCATGAGGTGCGTGCATATGCAATGTGTGTACAGATTACAAAATATATTATCTATCCTATGGTCTTCATCTTGGGTCTTGATGTCTTCATCATCTTGAGTCTTAATGTCTTCATCTTCTTGAGTCTTGATTGTCTTTATCATCTTGGATCTTGAATGCCTTTAAGCTTATCATCTTGGATTTTGAATGTCTTTAAGCTTTAAGGCTATGTCTATATGAATTCAAACCTTGATGTCTTGATTCGACCCTTCTAAATGTTTCTTCAAACTGATTACCCTTTCTTCAAGCTAATCACATTTTATCAAACCAAGTTAAAAACATATGTTTGTTCGTTAACACCAAAATATAGTAAGAAGTGTGGACATGTTTCCTAACAGAAAATTTCAAGTCCTAGTTGCATCTTGGCAGCAGTTTCAACAAACCACGGCTCCATATTTCCATAAAAAGGGAAATCCTCTCCTTCTTTCACAAAGTATCCATTAAGAGTAGGGTAGTAAGTGACGGAGATCTTCTTAGTCATCCTCAGCACCTTCTGCCTTTGACAGATGGAGGAGTGTACTCGAGACCATGCCAGGAACATACTGTATGTTCTTCATCATCATATTCACTGGTGGACTCTAGATGGCTTCATAGTTAGCTAGGATTTTCTCCTTTGGAGCTTCTTTGGCAATGACTACGCAAGTGGTGTCTATTTTAAAACCACTCAGTTGCATCTCCTAGTATTATTCTTCCCCATTTTCAATGTTGGCTAGAGTGTTAACCACTTCAGGATCTCCGACCACTAAGACCACCTTCCCCTCATGAATGAACTTCATTTTTTTATGGGGACTAGAGGTACCACCTTTGCAGGATGCAACCAAGTTCTTCCCAAGAGCATGTTAAAAGCTGTCGATATATCAATGACTTGGAAAGCAACATCAAACTTCACTGGGCCAGTCTTTATAGCAAGGGTAATGATGCTAAGGATCTTCCTCTTGGTATTATTGTATGTCCTTATAGTTTGGGTGGTTGGCCTAATTTCTTCCAAGTTGTTGCCGATACTCTTTACTGATATCAATGGTAGCACATTTAAAGCGGACCCGTTGTCAACAAGAACCTAGGGAACCACTTTGTCAAGCCATTCAACTATAATGTGGAGAGCCCAATTATGTTAGGTTTCCTTAGGAAGCTCAAAATTTGAGAATATCCAAGACTACATTGTATATGTTGCTCCTACTATATGTGTGAGGTGTGTCAGATTTATCTTAATTGATACTTGCACATTAGCGAGAGACTTCAAGACTGCTTCACAGTGCGAAGGGGATGCCATCAACAATCCCCAAATGGAGATATTTACCAGGGACTTCTTGAGTTGAGCCAAGACTGTGTTCTCTGGCTCTTTCTTCACACTACTAGTTCCGACCTCAATAGGCCTTGGCTAGAGCATTGCCCTTGTAGTCTTTCCCACTTCTAGTTTCCATCACATTGATTGGTTTTTTCATAATAATCTCTACGGGATAACTATCTTCATCATCACTATTGGTTAGGGTGATTATCCCCACAATAGAATCATCTTCTTCTAATTCTCCTTCCCTGCTTGGGGTGGGAAGTCGAGGACCTCCAAAAATATCCACTACCCTGGCTTATAACTTCTTGATTGCATTAGAAAGCTATTGGAATGTAGCGTCTACCGCCTCTGCGATTGTGTCATCTGGTCTTATTTCCTCCAGATCATCCAATTGCTCCCGGTCATAAAGATCACTGATAGTTACATCCCTTAACATTTTGTCAATTTCTTCTATCCTTTTATGTATTTTCAATGTGTTGGAATACACTTCACATAGTTTTTCTTCCAACTCAAATGTGGAGTACTGTTTGTCCATATAAACTTGCGTTGGCTCTCCAGATTCCCCCTCATTCTCTGAATCTGACGTAGAACCATCTCCCTCCATGCATAGGGAAGGGTAAATGCCACTTGTGGGATCAGCTATTAGGTCATCATTGCCAATGGCGTAGATTGAGAGACATGTCAGATGTTCTGGTGAGTAATATTTTGACTCATCATCATAATCATTGTACGAAGGCCCTTAGTAGTCATTCTAGTCTGGATACCCTTTATCCTATGGAGAATCAGAGTCATCTCCATCCTTCTCATCTTTATTTTCGTCCTCATCATCATCATCATCATCCTCTTCTTTGCTGATTTCACTCCCACTTGATTCTTCATCAGATTCCTTCAGACCATCAAATTCTCCAGTATCCAAAAGCTCATAGTATTAAGAGCGTACAAATCGAAAGATTTTCATAGGGTTGGTCTTATCATTACTGGCTCGAAGTTGGACTACTCCTAACTCATCATCCTCTGTGTCACTCCTTATGTGGATTAAGGAAGTGTATTCTTTGATCTGCTTCCCTATGGCCATGTGGTTACTACTCTGAGAAGATCAGCTATAATCTCTTCAATTACCTCTGGATTATCTTTTGAAGTTATAGCAGGCTTAATTAAACAAGTGGGATCACTCTCTTGGTCTTCCCCTAATGCATTTACTGACCCTATTGATGAAGTCATCTTTGGAGAATCTGGTAGTGCAAGCATATCCTTCTAATCGTATCCGTTCATCCATCCTTCTTTTAGGTTATACACTGAACCTTGAGAATGGGATTGGTATGAGGGTGATGAGAGATATGAAGTGGGATGATATGAAGATGATGTAATATGAGAGGTAGGATGTGAAAATTGGGGGTGATAGGATGAAGAGGTTTCTTCACTTTGATGGTGGGAGAAAGGTTGATGATATGGCGGAGGCTGATAATATAGTAAAGGCTGATGATATGGTGGAGGCTGAAAATGCGATGCAGTGGATTCTTTTGATGAGGAGGATGGACGGGGGGCACTCGATCTTCTAAATCTTCCTTTAATGATTCTCTTATTCTAGGGGCTCTTATGATTCCAGCCCTTTGACTCATGACGCTTCTATAAGCATGGGCATTCATATGATTCTTCTAAGCTCTAGGTACAATAAGTTGAGTGGGATCACTCTCCATAGTTTTTTCATACAGATTGTTCACATGATCAGGGAGTGGGTTGGTATTGACATTGGGAGGCTACTTGATCTTGACCTCAAGGGTTCCATTGTCTACTAAGTCCTAAATTGTATGTTGTAAACCCAAACATCTTTCATTATTGTGCCCCTTCTGAGTGTGGTAGGCACAATATTCATGATCCCTATACCAAGCTAGAGGAGGGTTGTTGATCACTCTTGGAGCCACTATCCCTAACAATCCTTGCTTATTTAACTTTTTGTATACGGCTGTTATGAGCATTCCCAGATAAAAAAATACCTTCTTAGTTGAGGAGCCTTTTGGGCGAGTGCATCTGCTTGTATTTTGAAGGGCTATAAAGAAGTGGCTGGTGAGACTGATTGCTGAACTACACTCACCATATTAGTTTTAGGACCCTTTCCCCATCCGACTTGGGTGTTCTTACTTGCATCTAGGGAGGATCCTTGATACTGGGCCTCTCTTAGAATTATGTTCTCCACCCATGTGCCAGTGGCTATCAAGGCATCAAAAGTTTGTAAATACTGATAGTAAAGAACATCATAATAGGGCTTTGACAAGTTCTTTATTAACATCTCTACTCTACTTCTGAAGGCCTAACTGCCATCTTAGTGGCCTTATCTTTGAATCTCATAAAGAAGGTGGTGAATCCCTCTTGAGGCTACTGCCTTGACGTCTTAAGCTCCCAACGTTTCACATCCACCTCAGTATTATAGGAGTACTATTTGGTGAAGGCCTTCACTACCGTCACCCAATTCTGAGTTTGTGATGACTCCAACTATGTGAGCCACCTCAGTGTTGGTCCTGATAGTGTTAACATGAAGACTTGCCCCATCTGGTTATCTATAAGTTGCCACGACTTGGCGATGCTGAGGAAAACCTTGAGATGAGGCTTGGGGTCTCCTGACCCATCAAACCTATCAGTCTGCCACATGAATTTTTCTGGAATTCTTACTCCAGAGAAGAAACTCATTTCCTCAGAATCCACTGCTTGGCCTTCTGAGCCTTTTCCTATTTGAATCATGTTCTCTAACTTCTCTAATTGCTCCTTGAGCTTCCTTTCTTTCTCTGTCTTAGAGGCTCAAAGCAAACGTGTGCTATAGATTCCTCTTCTTCATCTTCTATCACTATCCTAAAAGGAGGGACCCTAAAATAGGCCCCTCATTGACCATTCAGATAGGTAGGTGAAGATCCTCTCTGACCGGTTGGGTGAACATGCTCTGGTTCCCATGAGTCAACTCAAGAAGAATTTCCACTATGACCTGTAGCTCCATTGTTGTCCACATCTCTCATTGTCGGTGCTGGCTCATTTCTGGGATCAACTCTGGGGGGGGTTCTGAAGTGTATGTAGTATCTAAGCTATCCCTCTTTTGACTTCAGCCATTTCTGTCTGCAAGGTCTCCACGGGATGGACCTAGGCCTATTCAGGTGTTTCAATGTTGGGTGGATCCATGCTTACTGGGATGTAATCATCTGGTAGTATACAATCTCGAAGAGATGACAGAGGTGATTTTAGATTTAGGTGAGTCAACCGATTACCCTGACACGTCCAAAGGGACAATGGAAAATACTTGAGGTGTTGAATTGTGTCTGAACCAAAAGTGGTTTATTTTAGGATTCTTGAATTCCCAACCCCTTGTTCATACATTCACTAAATTAACAAACATTAGTTCATCCAAGCTTGTGGTGCTCCTAACTTCTTCATCTATTTTCTACATGATGTGAACATACAGTGGATGCAATAGGACCGACAAGGCTTCCTTGATAGGATCTACATATGCAAGGTATGTGATGCTTTTGATATACCCATAGGTACGAGATCAAGGGGTGACTTCCTTTCCCATTACTCATGACTACACATAAGGTTAAGCAATTAGCCATGGGGTGGTGGAATCGTGAGTAATTGTGTGCAAAAGTGTAATGTGGGGTAACCATTATTCGATCTCAGAATACTATAAAGTGCTCGAACCTCTCCGAGGGTGCTAGCACAAATACGGACATCCTCACTATTTGATGATGTATTTGATCTTAGAATGTTATTAAGTGCACGGATATCCCCGAGGGTGCTGGCACAAATACAACATCCTCGCCATTTGATGATTCCTTTCATTCTTGTACAGAAAGCGGGTCATTTGCTCTTAGAGTACTCTCCATGACATGCACTGACCTCCCCGAGGGTGCGGGCGTGACAGGCAGTCCCTCGCCAGATGATTTCACTTCGAGCATGATGCATGATGCAGTTAGTGAATACAATTACAAACATAGGGTTGGCCAAACATGTTTTCAAATAAATGTGGTGGAAAATGGTCTTACATTTAAAGGTAGCATCTAGTATCAGAAGCTTGACATTTGTCACTAGTGGAGTCGCCACTGTGAGGGTAGCAGCCAGGGAAGAATGGATTGTGTCGTCCCCATCCTCTCTCCTCTCTCCCTCTTCATCTTTATGTGAGGGGAGGGGTCCGATTCTTGTGTGCTCTACTTGCGGGCCCCATACCACCGTATCATCATATAAAGATATGGAGGCCTATTTCATAAAAGCGTAAAATTCATTATTTGAGACAAGGATTTGATGATGGTCCAATTCGGGGATCGGGATCATACAAAGGTGGTTTGGAGTCGCCACCTGGGGTTATGTGCCTAGGACCCGGGGGTGGGCTCAATTCCTGAGAAAAGAGCCCAAAATTTGGTCTGGTCCAAAGATTTAGAGTAAGTATCAGATTACAGAGTTGGGAAGGTGTTAAGCACCCAATCTGCCCAGTTCAACCTGTCTTCTTGCTAGATGCTTGAGAACGAACATTTTCCATAATTATTACTATTCCACATGTATGGCTAAGTTATCACACATATATACATTAATTGAATTCAAACTACTATATACACAAAAAAAGGCATGTATAAAGTCTACATTATGATGAGTTGGTTGAGAAATTATACCTAAACTTAACCCTGTTTCGGGTCAAGAGGTGTGGGCCCCTAACTAGTACCAATTCAGATTGTCTTTTTTATTCTCCTGGCTCAGGGGAAGATGGTCTTGACCTCCAACTTCCTTTCTAGGGTGATGCTGATTGTGATGGTATTCATACAGCGTTTTGGCTAGGAACAGTTACTTTTAGATTGGGATTTTGACAGAGCTTCGGCTAGGAAAGACTATTTTTGGGCTTGGGATGAGGTAGCACTCCGGCAGAGATTCGGATAGGGAAGGTTATTTTTGGGCTCGGGATGAGATGGTACTCCGACAGAGCTTCTACTAGGGATAGGCTAAGTGAGGACTAGGCTGAGGTGGCACTTCGACAGAGCTTTTGCTGGGAATGGCTATTTCTGGAAAGATTTTAGGGAGACTCAGACAGGGCTTTGGATAAGAAAGACTATTTCTAAAAAGAAACGGGCTGACCTAAAAATGGATTAAAGAACTCCAAAGTATCAAAGAACACTTAAAGATTCGAATAGAGTTTCAGATCTTAACAAAGATCTCTTCGTAGACCCGAAGAAACTCATAAAGCGGGGTTTCTATCTTAGGAATACTCAAGAATGCTCAGGAACACTCAAGAACACTCAAGGGAGGTGGCTCAAGAACATACTATTTTTGGCTAAAAACTGGATCCAACTAAGAATTTGGATTGAAGATCTTTAAGATCCAAATGAGTTTTCAGATCTTAACGAAGATCACTCTGAAAATTAGAAGAAAATTAAGAGGGGGGAGGGCAGGAAAATTTCACTCGGAAAGAGTGAAGGGGATTCTGGTGTGTTGGTGTGTTTTTTTCTAAGGGAGGGGGTATTATAGTTTTTTTCGGCCAAATAGGAGAGGGGGAATCCCTTTATTCAGTGGACAAAAAGGGGGCGCTCTTGCCTAAAGTGAGGAGATAATATTTTTGTCCAATGGGTAAAGTGGGGAAAGGGGTGGTTGAAAGCAAAAATGGGTGGGGAGGGCTTTTGTCCAGTGGGTATAAGGGGATTTTCAGAAAAAAAGGGAGGAGAGAAATTTTAGTTGGAAAAAAGATGATTTTTGGAAAAACGGGAGACGAGAGAAATTTTAGCTGTAAAAAAGATGATTTTTAGAAAAATAGGAGGAGAGAGAAACTTTAACCGAAAAAAGGTGATTTTCAAAAAAAACGGGAGGAGAGAGAAGGTTTAGCCGAAAAAGGTGATTTTCAAAAAAGCGGGAGGAGAGAAGGTTTAGCCAAAAAAGATAATTTAAAAAAAAAAAGGAGGAGAGAGAAGGTTTAACCGAAAAAATTAGTTTTCAGAAAAAGCAAGTGGGGAGCGAAGGTTTAGTAGGAAAAGGCAATTTTCAAAAAAAGGGAGGAAAGAGAAAGTTTAGTCAGGTAGAGCGGGTGATGTCACAGGTACGTGAATGTATGGGTGTGCGGGCAATGTGCACAGCATGTGTGGGTCAGGCTGGCATGGGTGTGCGGGCTAGGCTGGCATGGGTGTGCAGGCACATGCATGCATGGGCAGTAGGCATGTGCACGCATGGGCAGTAGCCTGTGCACGCAGGTGTGCAGGCTGGCCTACTGGCCAGCATGCATATGTACATGAGGGGGTGCAGCAGCAGGGCCGCGGGGGCACAGGCCAACAGGCCCATGGGCAGCAGGATGGGCAAGGTTGCAAGGCCACAGGCCTATGCCCATGGGGGCACTGGTTTGTGCCCGCGGGGGCGCAGGCCAACTGGCCCATAGGTAACCGGGTTGTGTGCATGGCTATGTGCATGGTTGTGGGGCTGTGTGCATGGCTATGTGCATGGCTGTGGGGCTGTGTGCATAGCTGTGTGCATGGTTGTGGGGCTGTGTGCATGGCTGTGGCATGGCTGCATGCATGTGCTGCAGCCCGTGGACAGCGACCATGCGCGCTGGTTGGTTGGCCAGAGTGCAGCGTGCATAGGATTATGGATTTTTTCGGTGATGATTATGGGAGATCCATCGGTTCGATTTTTGCATATCATATATCGTCAGAATCGTATTTTTGAGCCCTATTCATCTGTATGGTCATCTAGATTAGATTCCTTCAAATATAAAATGCCAAAATTAGACCCCTTCTCTCCCATGTGGGGATTTCTAGGGTTTTGGATAGGGAATGTTTCCATCAGCATCTCTGTCGGTCAGAAGCTGAAAGTTATGCCCAGGATCCATATTTCATTAATTCTAAAGGAGGGTGACATAATTGGGTGTCTACAGTTCTTTCGAACTAGGCCAGGCTATCTAGTCTTCCAAGCGGGTTCTTTCGAACCGGGCTAGGCTATCTGGTCTTCTAGGTGGGTTCTTTCGAACCGGGCTGAACTATCTAGTACTATCAATTATAGGATAGAAATTCACTGCTCTTTCAACCCTATAAAAGTCATTAATAATTGAATTTTAATTTCGTGGTTTTTGACCTTTGATTTTTTTATTCTTCTATGGATTTTTAATTTGTTGGACTTTTGAATTGAAATCTAGAATTTGGGCTTTTGAATTGAAATCTTGAATTTTCTCTCAATTTGAACTTGGAATTTTGACTCTTAGGGATTTTTTCTTCTATTTCCTGCAAACACAAACATTTGTATATTTTCTTTTTCTTTTTCCCTCCCCACATTCATTTTTTTTTTGTTTTTACCTTCTGTATGGCCAAACTTGGCTCTTTATGAAAACTTATTTTAAGGCACGATTAATTCAACATCTTAAGTCTTAATTAGAATAACTGGAATGACACTAAAATCCAAACATCACCTCATTCTATTACCAAGTGAATTTTATGGGAGGGAAACAACTTTCCTACCATAGACAAGATAGGTAAGTAACAAGGTGGGGGAGACAACTCTTAGGGTGGGTGGAAGTTCACTATCTCCTTTGGGTCCATCGTCTCATGCCCATATTGTCAACTGATGTACGTAGGCAAATAAGAAGATGTGCGAGTCAATCCCATCAACCTGATGTAGTTGTAGCCAGGGGTCTTCATCAGAAAATCTTCTTGTGGTGTGGCCTCCTTGGAAATTTTCATGCAATGTCCTTTGTAGCTCTTCCTTGTAGGTACTCTTTCCAATCATCAATGAGTTTGAATTTTGGGGCTTCCCTCTTTTCTTGGTAACCAAGAGCCCTGAGTTGACCTCCATGTAATGGCCTATTCAACTTCAGCTTATCAAGTAACCAAAGTTGAAAAATGGCAGGACTCCCATGATAATGATCAAGTCCAAATCTATGGCTATGGCTCATGTCATCAAGTCCTTTGAATGTCTCTACAAGAACTATAGGAATGAGATCTCTTCATTTCTTTAATTGCTTTATCACCTCTATCAAGACAACTAGTGCACCACGTCCAAGAGTTTGAAGAACATAGCGGGCTATCATGCACAATAGGTGAGCATCTTGTGACCTTTCCTGATGGATTCCTCCCAGTGGTAGGTGTTGAATGAAGATCCTAGCCACCTAAAGAATGTCAATCTTTCCATATCTGACAAATTACTTCATTTCCTCTTTTTCCCATCCAAAAAAGTCTTGAATCTCTTTTGAGTGATCTTTCTTCAAAGATGGTTGAATCAGCTTTCCCTTAGGTGGAGATAACATATAAACTCAGAATTCCTTAAGAGTTGGACAGATCTCAATCAACCTAAACAGGAATATATGAAGATGAGCGTCCCAATGCTGAGGCGCTTGTTGAAGTGGATTGTGATGTGGCTCTATGCACCCTATTCGACTGAGCATGGACATATTCATGGATTCTAGCAGTCCTGGTGCCACTACACTTATATCCAAGGTCCATTTCATTAATGTCTCATCTAAGGAGCTCATGACTTACTCTGCAGTTATCACAAGTAAAGAGAAGATGTGATGATTTTTCAAATCATTGTTCATTAACTACTCACATAACCAAACATTTACCACTGTTGCAACAAGTTTTTTTTCTCCTTTTTTTTTTGGAATAGAGCCCTAGATAAGAATGGGAATGACCACAGGTGAATGACAGATACCTAATGGTCTTGTATGCCAAATGATGATTCTTAGGGAATAGAATCCTGGAAGAATTGATGGACCAATAGGTGAATGACAGATACCTAATGGCCTTTCATGACAAATGGTGATTCTTGGGAGATACAAGCTATGATGATCTTTTAAGATACCTTGATTATTAATTTAGGAACCAATTTATTGCCTTGAGATGGTTGAGACCGCAATTGCACATGTCAAGTTGCCTACGTATCCCTTAAGAGGAATCAGGTCTGACATAGTTCGGGTTATTCACCCTTTCAGACATAATATTTTTTGAGTTGATCCATGTTGACCAGTCTGGGTATTTCTTTGCAATTGTGGTCTATGAGTTTTACAACTTTGCCTAGTAAAATCTCTTTGACAATGGGCCACTCCAATTGGGCCTGAATTTCTCTCTTGGGTCATGAATTAGAGTTCTTTGTTCTCGAAGAACAAGTTCACCCTCTTCTATGTGATGGGGCTTTATATTCTTGTTGAAGGCCATTGCCATTCTCAGTTGATATATATATATATATATATATATACTTTTAGATTATCCATGGTCTTCATACTTCTTTTCTTCAAAAAAATTGAGTTTGTCATACCTTGTCTTTACCCATTCTCCTTCAAGTAACTAGCTATCCAAAAGTACCTTAAAAAGTGGTACCCGAATCTCTTTTGGTAGTACTGCCTCAACCCCATATACCAAAAAGGAGTTGCCCCCAGTCGAGGATCATATAGAAGTCTGATATTCCCACAAAGAAAATGGCAACTTGTCTACCTAATCCTTATGAGCCTCTCCCAATTTCTTTCTTTTTATTTTTATTTTTATGAAGGGTGGCTTGGACATTCTTGTTGACTGCTTCCACTGCCCCACTCGGTTAGTGGTCTGTAGGTGACGGACTGGTGCCTCTCAATGCTTTTCCCCAAAAATGGGTTCTATGGTCCG
The DNA here is from genome assembly GCF_013358625.1 of Macadamia integrifolia. Taxonomy (NCBI): domain Eukaryota; kingdom Viridiplantae; phylum Streptophyta; class Magnoliopsida; order Proteales; family Proteaceae; genus Macadamia; species Macadamia integrifolia. The sequence goes on along the minus strand of NW_024870534.1, from coordinate 83,673 downwards.
AGATTGGTTCGTGTAGCTGATAAGTTGCCTCGACATTCTTTAGTCCACAAGACATCACCTTATAACAATAGGTTCCCCATGGAGTGGTGAACGTTATCTTTTCATGATCCTCTGGGTGCATGCTTACTTGGTTGTATCCCGAGAATCCATCCATAATTGATAACAAGGCATGCCCCGCTGTGTTGTCGACCAATACATCAATGTGAGGTAATGGGAAGTCATCTTTAGGGCTTATCTTGTTATGATCTCGGAAGTCTATGTATAGCCATCTTTCTTTGGTACTGGTATTATGTTAGCCAACTATTGGGGGTACTTCACCGCTTGTAGAAACCCTACATTCCACTGTTTCTTATCTTCTTCCCTGATCTTCTCACTCAGAGCTTCTGCTTTACCTGTTTTACCCTAGGATAAGTTAGAAATCGATGTTGCCAGATGTCGGGGTCTATACCAGGCATATCCTTATAAGACCAAGTAAAGACCTCGGCAAACTCCTCCAAAAGACTAATCATCTGTTCTGCTTCTTCGTCATCTAGGGTGGTACCAGTTTTTACCTCTTGAAGGCATTAGTCGATTCCTAAGTTAATAAATCGGGTATCCTCATGGATGGGTTGGGTTTTCTTTGATTTGCATTGTTTTATTAACTCTTGATATTTTTTAAGATCATCATTAGAAAAAGGAGGCAAGTTATGCTTGGAATCAAAATTTTCATTTATGAAAGAAGGAGTAATAAACTTGACATACACGGACTCTGGACTCACCTCGAGAGGGGAGGCTGACACAAAATCATAAACAATAGACTCAACAACAGACTCAACTACAGACTTGACAACTGACTTGATGCTTTTTTCAGTGGTATTAAGGTTGATTGACTCAATAGCATGAGTAAACTTGAAGTCTTCTCCAATGCTAGTCTAATTCAGGAGCTGTTCAGTGCTCGATGGATGAGAAAGTTGCTGCTATTTCTTCAATGGTGCACTGGGTCTTTTCGATAGGTTCTTACTCATCTTCTTCTATGTGAATCGTGAGTGCTAACTGGATAGTATCTATGGGACCAACCATCTTGTCATCCTCGCCAATTGCATATACTGAATATTCTCCCAGATCTCTGGGTGAGTAGTACCCTGATTCATCATCATTATCATTATTCCAAGGCCCCTGCAAGTCATCCTAGTCTGGGCACTCATCACCATCTTGAGAACTAGAGCCATCTCCATTATTCTTTTCTTCATTGAGTTCTCCCTCACTTGGTTCTTTATTTGATTCATCATTCTCTATGTCACTCCCTATTTGGATTAGGGAGGTGTACTCTTTACTTTACTCCCCTATGGCAATGCTATTATTGCTTTGAGAAGATCATCTGTAATCTCTTAAATCACCCCTAGATTGTCCTCTGAAGATATAGTGGGATGAATTAGAGAAGTGGGATCACCCTCCTGGTCTTCTCTTAATGTATTCACTGATCCTGTTGATGACGTTATCTTTGGGGAATCTGGTAGTGCAAGCATATCTTTCTAATTGTACCCATCCGTCCATCCTTCTTTTGAGTCTGATGGCTTGTCTATCGACCCATGGGAATGATGTAAGGGTGATGAGGGATATGGGTGGGGTGATATGAAGGGATGTGATGTAGGAAATAGGATATTCTAATGAAGGTAGTGGATGATAGGATGATAAAGGGGGGCCTACTTTCTGGTGGTATAGTTAGAAGGAGGACAATGGCGATAGCCGATGTTATAAGGCAGTGAGTTCTTCTTCTGGGGTCGGTGAAGGAGGGAAGGCAGGTATCAGATCATCATCTTTTAACTCTTTTTCTGATGGCTCTGCTTTCCTAGGGGTTTTCTTGACCTTGGTGCTACCTTCCATGACATTTAAATGATCTCTTCGAGCCTGTGGCTTGATGAGTTGAATGGGGTCACTTTCTGTTCATTCTTCTTCTAATACACTGACTGTTGCATGATCAGGGAGTGGGTTGGTAATACCATTGGGAGGATGTTTGGCCTCGACTTCAATGGTCCCATTGTCTATCAAATCTTGAACTGCATGTTGTAAAGCTAGGCATCTTTCAGTGTTGTGCCCCTTCTGAGTGTGGTAAGCACAATTGTCATAATCTCTATACCAAGCCGGAGGAGGGTTGCTGATTGCTCTTAGAGCCATTGTCCCTAGAAATCCTTGTTTCTTTAGCTTTTCGTACACTACTGTCACTGGCATTCCCAAATCAAAAAACTATCTTCTTGGGTGAGGAGCCTTTTGGGAAGGAGCATTTAATCGTATTACAAACGGCTATGAAGGTGAAGTGGTCACAAATGATATTGACTGTTGGACTGCACCCATCACATTGGTTTCAGGATTCTTATCTAGCCCGCCTTTGGAGTTCTTCCCCATGTCTTGATATTGTGCATCCCTTAGGATCTTGTTCTCAACACGTGTCCTAGTGGCTATTAGGGCATCAAAAGTCTACAGACTATCATTTAGAAAGACTTTGATAAGTTCTCAATAAGACTATCATTTAGTAGAGAACATCATAATAAGACTTTGATAAGTTCTCAATCAACATTTCTACTTGCTCTACTTCAGAAGGTCGATCTACCATTTTAATGACCTTGTTCCTGAACCTTGTTAAGAAAGTGGTAAACCCTTCCCTAGGTTGTTATCTCAAGATTTTGAGCTCTCAACGTTCCTCATCAACTTCAATATTGTGGGGATACTATTTAGTGAAGACTTTCACTGCTGCTGCCCATATCTGATAGTAGAAAACATCATAATAAGACTTTGATAAGTTCTCAATCAACATTTCTACTTTCTCTGCTTCAAAAGGTTGATCTACCATTTTAGTGGCCTTGTTCCTGAACCTTGTTAAGAAAGTGGTAAACCCTTCCATAGGTTGTTGTCTCAAGGTTTCGAGCTCTCGACGTTCCTCATCAACTTCAATATTGTGGGGATACTGTTTAGTGAAGACTTTCACTACTGCCACCTAATTCTGTGTCCGTGTGGATTCCAACTATATGAGCCACATTAGTTCTAGTCCTAATAATGTTGACATGAATACCTGCCTCATCTGATTGTCAGCAATTTGCCATATCTTCATGATACTGAGAAATACCTCCAAACGAGCCTTGGGATCCCTTGACCTATCAAATCTGCCAGTTTGACACTTGAACTTCTCAGGGATTCTTACCCCAGAAAAGAAATTCATCTCATCAGAATCTACTATTTGACTCTCCTAACTTTTCCCGACTTGGATCATCTCCTCAAGCTTCTCCAATTGTTCTCAATTTTTCTTTCCCTCTCTTTCTCTAGAGGTTCCTTTTGAACATATGCCACAAATTCCTTTTCTTCATCATTAATTACATCCTAAGAAGGATCCCTGGGGGAATTCCCTTAATGACCTGTAGGCCTAGTTGGTTTTGGCTCTGCTGGAGGAGTTGTGTCAACCCCGAGATCAGTCCTGGGTAGGCTCCATAACAAGTGCAACACTTAAGCTAATCCATTCTTGACTGCAGCAACTTCAGCTTGAAATGTCTTTACTGGTTGGACCCATACTTGTTTTGGTGCTTCCACATTGGGTGGATCCATGTGAATTGGGTTGTAATCACTTGGTGGTAAACAATCTCGGAGAGATGATGGAGGTGATACTAGACTTAAGTGCATCAACCAGTTACCCTGACGTGTCCAAATGGACTGTGGAGAATACTTGAAGTGTGAAATTATGCCTGAATCAAAAGTGGTTTATTTTAAGATTCTTGAATTCCCAACCCCTTATTCACACACTCACTAAATTAATAACCAATGATCCATCCAAAGTTAGTTCGCTTAATGATAGGGTGTGGATAGGGTTTGATGCCCCTGGTCCACCCAATATCATAAACAGGAGATTCATACAAATGGCTTGTCGAGAATATACCCACAAGATATTCCATATAATAAAGTCATGCTTTCCTTGCTCTTTTTCCCACTAGGTGTCCTTCCTTTTGATTTTCTTGAGACATTTGAGACTTTACGTGAATCTGATGGGATTCCCCCCTAAGTCACATATTTGGACATTTTTCTTTAGGAGGGACACTTTCTATCCAAAACCCACTTAGGAATGCAATTCTTTATGACGAGAATATAATGTAGGAACATTCCTTTTCAAGACCACAAACAAGTTCTACAGTTAGCTTATGGCGCTCCTAGCTTTATCATCTATTTTCTACATAATGTGAGCATGAGGTGTATGCAATAGGACCGAAAAGGCTTTCTTGACAGGATCTATATATGCAAGGTATGTGATCCTTTTGATATACCCATAGGTACGAGATCAAAGGGGGTGACTTCCTTGCCCATTACTTGTGACTACACATGAGGTTAAGCAATTGGCCACGGGGTGGTGGAACCGTGAGTGATTGTGTGCAAAAGTGTAATATAGGGTAACCATCAGTCGATCTCAGAATGCTATAAAATGCACGGACCTCCTTGAGGGTGCTGGCACAATTACAGACATCCTCGCCGTTTGATGATGCATTCGATCTTAGAATGTCATAAAGTGCACAGAGCTCCCCGAGGGTGCTGGCACAATTACAACATCCTCGTAGTTTGATAATACCTTCCACTCTTATATAGGAAGTGGGTTTCATTTGCTCTCAGAGTACTCTCCATGACATGCACTGACCTCCCCGAGGGTGCGGGCATGATAGGGAGTCCCTCGCCAAATGATTTTACTTTGAGCATGATGCATGATGCAGTTAGAAAATACAATTACAAACATGGGGTTAGCAAAATACGTTTTCAAGCAAATGTGGTGAAAAATGTTCTTGCATTTAAAGGTAGCATCTAGTATAAGAAGCTTGACATTTATCCCCAATGGAGTCATCGCTATGAGGGTAGCAGTCGGAGATGGACTCAAGCGTCGATTCCATCCTCTCTCCTCTCTCTTTCTCTTTCATGTGAGGGGAGGTAATTTGTGTCATGTGTGCTTACCCTGCAGACCCCTATTTCAGTAGAGTGTAAAAATTCATCATTTGAGATGGGGTTTGATGATGGTCCAATACGAGGATTGGGATCATACAAATAGGGGGCCTAGGACCCGGGGGTTGACCCAATTCCTGAGAAAAGGGCTTGAAAGTTGGTTTGGTCCAGAGATTTAGGGTAAGTGTCAGGTCGTAGAATTGGGAAGGTGTTAGGCACCCAATTTACTCGGTTCGACCGGTCTTCCTACTAGATGCTTAAGAACAAACATTTTCCTCAATTATTACTATTCTACATGCATGGCTAAGTTATCACACATATATACATTGATTGAATTCAAACTACTATATACACTAGAACAAGGTCTATATAAAGCCTACATGATGATAATTGGGTTGAGAAACTGTACCTAAACTTAACCCTTGTTTCAGGTCAAGAGGGGTGGGCCCCTGATTCAGACTCTTTCGGATTCTCGTGGCTCAGGGGAAGATGGTCTTGACCTCTAACTTCCTTTCTTGAGAGATGTTGACTGTGATGATATTTGGACAGGGTTCTGGCTAGGAACAGTTCATTTCGGATTTGGATTCGGACAGAGCTTCAGCTAGGGAAGGTTATTTCTAGATTTAGATTCGGACAAAGCTTTGGCTAGGGAAGGCTATTTCTATGCTTAGGATGAGGGGACACTTTGGCAGAGCTTCCGCTGGGGATAAGCTAGGGGAGGGTTCGGCTAAGGTGGCACTCCGGCAGAGCTTCCGCTGGGAATGGCTATTTCTAGAGGGTTAGACTGAGGTGGCACTTTGGCAGAGCTTCTGCTGGGGATAGACTAGGGGAGGGTTAGGCTGAGGTGGCACTCTAGCAAAGCTTCCGTTAAGGATAGGCTAGGGGAGGGTTAGGCTGAGGTGGTACTTCGGCAGAGCTTCCACTGGAATGGCTATTTTTGGGAAGATTCGAGGGGTACTCGGACAGAGCTTCGCCTAGGGAATGCTAAAAAAAGGATTTACCTAAAAAGATGGATTGAAGATCTCTAAAGCCCTAAAGAACACTTTGAAGATCCGAGCAGAGCTCCGGATTTTGACAAAGATCTCTTCATAGACCCGAAGGGGGAGGGATTTCTACTTTTTGTAAAGATCAAGAGCACTCAAAGGGAGGAGGCTAAGAACATGTTGTTTTCGAAAAAAAAATGGATCAAACTACAAAGTTGGATTCAAGATCATCAAGATCCCAAAGAAAACTTCGAAGATCCGAACAAAATTTTGGATCTTGACAAAGACCGCTTTGAAGATCTGAAGAAACTCAAAAGGGGGAGGGAGGAGGAGAGAGGGTAGAGCTTCACTACTATAGAGTGAGGTGGGGTTGTTTGGTGTGTAAAATCCAAAGGAGGGGGTATTTATAGGTTTTTCTGGCTAATGGGGAAGAAGGAACATCTTTAACCGATGGACAGAAGGAGGTTCCTGGACTATATAGGGTGAAAAGGGCTTTTATCTAATGGGCAAAAGGGGTTTTCAGACCAAAATTGGTGAAGGAGGTTTGGGCTATGACTAGAGGGGGCTTGGGTAATGACCAGAGGGGGCTTGAGCTATGACCAGAGTTGTCTCGGGCTATGACCAATGGGGGCTCCAGCTATGACCAGAGGGGGCTCCGACTATGAACAGAGGGGGCTCGGGCTATGACTAGAGGGGGTTTAGGTTACGACTAGAGGGGGCTAGAGCTATGACCAGAGGGGCCTCGGGCTAAGACCAGAGGGGCTCGAGCTATGACTAAAGGGGGTTCGGGCTACGACCAGAGGGGACTCATGCTACGACTAAAGGGGGCTCGGGCTACGACTAGAGGGGGCTCAGGCTATGACTAGAGGGGGCTCAGCCTATGACCAGAGGGGGCATAGGCTATGACTAAAGGTGGCTCGGGCTATGACTAGAAGGGGCACACTTGCAGCTGTGTGGGCTGGCCTATTAGTTAGCATACACAACATGCGCGTGATCATAGATTTTTTTGACGATGATTACGAGAGATCTGATGATCTGATCTTGACATGCCATATATCATCCAAATCATATTTTTGAGCACTATTCATCTGTACGGTCATCTTGACCAGATTCCTTCATATGTAGAAAGTCAAAATTTAACCCTCTTCACTCTTGCACGGGGTTTCTAGGTTTTCCAGGTAGGGGAATGTTTTTGGATTTTATCAGTCTATCATCTCTGTTGATTGGAAGCTGGAAGTCATGTCTAAGATCCACATTTCATCATAGCCAGAGGAGGGTGACAAAATGAGTGTCTACACTAGCCATCCAGCCTACCTACCTATGCGCCAGTAGGTCAGTCCCATAGCCCACGTGCTCCCCTACCATGCCAGCCTACGCCCCTGCGTGCCAAGCTGTGTGCCCTTACCATATCAGCCTGCACCCCCGTGTGCCACACCATGCACCCTTGCGTGCCATACCCCGTGGCCCTGCCATGCCAGCCTATGCCTTGACTTCCTTGTCGTGTGCTCCTGCCATGCCAGCCTGTGCCTCTATGTCCCATGCCGTATGCCCCTACCATGCATGCCATCCTATGCCCCCACATGCTATGTTACGTGCCCCTGCGTGCCATACCACTCGCCACTGCCATGCCAGCCTATGCCCCATATACCATGCTGCGCACCCCTATCGTGCTAGCCTGTGCCCCCATGTGCTATGCCACGTGCCCATACCTGCCATGTGTTGTGCACCACGGCTAGCCCCCCACATGCACCCATGCATAACTTGAATACCTTGCCCAGCCTTGTGTGCTATGGTCAATGGCCGGAATACGTGTTCCACCGATCCAATGGGTGATGAAACTTTTCTTCACCCACTTGTGCCCCTTACCTCGTCCAGCTAGTATGTCGTAGTCTACAACCTCTTATTGGCCCAAAAAAGAATATTCTCACCTCATTGGCCTAAGAAAAAGACTCACTTTTCCTATTAGTCCAAAAAACCATCTCCCACCCCCATTGGCCCAAATTTTCATTTTTTTCCTCCCCATTGGCTTAAAAGAACCACTTTTTTCTACTATTGGCCAAGGGAATTCCCTTTCTCTCCCCATTGGTTCAAGAATCCTATAAATACCCCCCTCCCTTTGGATTTTCATACCACAACACTATGACACCAACACACCACAAGAGTCCAAACCTCCTAGTGAGAGAAGCTCTGCCCTCTCTCCTCCCCTTTCTCCCCTTGAATTTTTTCAAGTCTTCAGAAAGATCTTCATAAGATCCGAAGTGTTCATTAGATCTTCAAAGTATTCTTTGGGCTTTCAAATCTCTTCAATCCTTTGCCTTTTGAGTGCGATTCTTGTGTAGGAAAACTTTTCCCTTAGTCTCCCACCCCCCTTTTTGAGGTTCTTCCAGTCTATTGGGAGATCTTCATATGATTCCTTCGAATCTTCGAAGTGTTCTTAGGGCCTTTGAAGGCCTTCAACTATTTAGGTTTTCAGCCCATCCCTATGAAAGCTCTGTCTGAGTGCCACCTTTGCCTAGCCCTCCCTAGTCTATCCCCAGCAGAAGCTCTGCTAGAGTGCCATCTCAGCTTAGCCCTCCCCTAGCCTATCCCCAGCGGAAGCTCTGTCAGAGTGCCGCCTCAGCAAAAATCTGAAAGTAACCATTCCTAGCTGGAACTCTATCCAAATATCATCACAGTCAGCATCTCTCAAGAAATGAAGTTGGATGTCAAGACCATTTTCCCCTGAGCTGAAAGAATGCACAAAAAAGTTCGTACTAGCATCAACCAGGGGGTCCACCCCTCTTGACCCGAGACAGGGATCAAGGTCAGATATAATTTCTCAACAGAATCAGTATAATGTAGACTTTATATAGACCTTGTTTTAGTGTACATAGCCATTTAAATTCAGTCAATGGGGATAACTTATCTATGCATGCGGAATAGGAATAATTATGGAAAATGTTTGTTCTTAAGCTTCTAGACGGAAGACTGGTTGAACCGGGCAAATTGGGTGCCTAAAACTTTCTCAATTCTATAACCTAACATTTACCCTAAATCTCTGGACCAGATAAACTTTTAGGCCCTTTTCTCAGGAATTGGACCCACCCTCAGGTCCTAGGCCCATAATACTAGGTGGTGATTCTTAATCCTTTTGCATGATCCCTATCCCCATATAGGACCATCATCGAATCCCCATCTTAAAAGATGAATTTTACACTCTTGTGAAATAGGCCCCCACGTATCTCCAAGTGGTGATATGGCGATACGTGGCTCATAGGGTAAGCACACACGACACTGCTCTCCCTCATGAAAGAGAAAGAGAGGAGAGAGGACAAAATTGATGCAAGTCGAGCCCTCTTTTTTCCTTCCCCACAAAAGGGAGGAATGCATATGCATCTTCTCTGATCGCTACCCTTAGACCTAGATACAAAGGTAATCGAATGTCAATACATGTCAGAAACATCAGGAGGGGCCCACATGAGTCACCCCCAAAGGGTATAGACCAAATCCCACAGTGACAGTACTGTCACCGAAAACACCCACGAGAAACAAGGACTATCCACTAAAAATATCAGTCCTATTTTTGGTGGAGCTAGCAGATATCTCATAAGGCTCGGGTGTTCACCAAAGACACCCACTGAAAATAGCCCCAGTGCTTCTGATGGCTTATTTCAGGTGGCAGTGCAGTAACTGCCAATGTGATTTGGGGCTTTCTGGATTAGGCCCGATCACCGGGAGTTATTCCATGGAGTTTGTGGGGGATGTTCCTAGCATCATTCTAAGATAAAAAAATCCCTAATCCGCTGGGCCATTTGAGAGATACATCGATTGAACAATCGAAACCCAGGTGGTTATTTAGTCAATCTTGTTACCGGAGCTCACCGAACTCAGTTTGAGCTCGACAATGGCACCAGGGAGTGGAATACACAATCCCCAAGCTCAAGAGGGTATATGGGTCAAGATTCCACCTAAACCTAGCTTGACCTAGCTCAAAATGAGGAGAGAGAGTGGTGAAAGAGGTTCCACTCACCTCTGGCAAGGGTTCCGGCAACGGGTCGGCAACTAGGAGTCAAGGTAAGCTTCCCTCCTTCTTCTTCCTCTTCTTCTTTTTCTTCTTCTCTTCTTCTTTCCTCTCCCATGATTTGCACAAGTGAGAAATTTGGAAATGAATTCCTCATTTCCACTTATATGTCAAATTGGGCTTTAGGGCTTGTTTGGTTTGGCCCTAGTCTAGTCTGGACAGGTTAATCCAATTTTTGGGGAACGTGGATTCGACCACTTTGGCCTATAAAGTGCTCATATCAAGAGGAAGGTGTGGGGGAGCATTTGGAACCATCTGGGGCTATCCATAATGCTGGTGGTGGGTCCCACAAGTATCAGAGCCTAGCCAGCAACCTAATTGGTCACTGAAAATAGTCATTGGATTTAGGCCCATGCTATTTCCAATGGCATATTTTCAGCGGTCAAGACAGTCTATTGTCTTTACTACTTGCTGCCTACCAGCTGGTCTTGCAAGGGTAGTTGCCCTCAGCCATGCTCATGGTCTTGCAACAATTTTACAACGTGTCAGGATTCTTGTGTGGGGGAGTTGGGTCACTTACCATCTGGAATTGGAAGGTACGAATCCCCTCCAGTTGGACTAGCACGCAATGCATGAACAAGTGGTGTCATCACTTCTCCTTTGATAATGGGTAGCCATGAGCCAAAATCCTACTGTACTTCCCACTTTCGATCCGAGACCTATTACAATAGTTCAAATTAGACCAGGTCAGGGCCTGGGTATAACAAAGGGTGAGGAAATGCCAGATCTAATCATAGAAAGAGAGAAAGAGCAAGAGAGGGGTTTTATTTATGAGGCCAGATTAGATGAGGTAACACCATTCTTGATAGCTAAATTTTCATGATAAGGTTTAGACTATGATGTGCCATATTTTTCTACCAGTCCGACACGTAATAGGATAGTTCTACAGAGCTCTCACCTCAACCCTTTGCGGATCAGCCTCGCCTCATCCCAGTCTTGCTGATCTCTCACCTCGGCCCCTTCTTGCTTCATTCACGTCTTGTCAAGCTCTCACCTCAGCCCTTGACTCATCCCAGTCTTGCCGAGCTCTCACCTTGGCCCCTTCGTAGATGAGCCCTTGCCTCATCCCATTCTTACCGAGCTCTCACCTCGGCCCTTTATGGATGGGCACTTGCCTCATCCCAGTCTTGCCGAGCTCTCATCTTGGCCCTTCGCGGACTAGCCCTCACCTTGGTCTCTAATGAGCAAACCCTCACAGCATCCCTTCTCAGGCAAAGCCTCTGCCTTGACCACTTGGGCAGATTCTCCCATTGATTGACTAAGAATCCTTATCCAAATTAGTTCTATGACATTACAACTAACTATGTGACATGTGATTGCAGTTAAGAGAGTCATCCACTCAGGCCTTGGCTGGAGATGGTACTCCGGAGGAAGTGGAACTGCTAGTGAGAGGATTCTCCCCAAGTATTACGGAAGTTCCTTATTGAGACTTATAACGCCTTATAATGTGTTAGGTGAGCATATTTAGGGACTGTACATTCTATAGAAGAGGGCTAAAGATCTGTTAATTGTATACAAGAAACCAAGGTGAGTAAACTCATAGGCTTAACATGGTTGATATTCCTCTTACATTATTATGTGAATTGATATAAGAATTTCTCTCATGTTAATATGTGTTTTGTTATTATGTTTTGAAAAATTTATCATGTCATCTCATACCATTTTTATTAATGACATGCCATATATGTATCATATGTCCATATTATATAAATGTGATGCTATGCTATAATAGAATATAGAATCTCATTAGGGACATGCATAAAAGAATTGAAAATATGTTCCCATACCTAGACCTTTAGCTTCAAAACCAGACCCCAACTGCACCCCTTTCCAACAGGAGGGTTAGGTGCTGGATGAGGATACCAGAACAGAACTGAGGATAAGATCTACACTATCCTCCAGAACAAAACAAGAATAAGGCTAAGGATGGGACCCTTACTCCAAAATTAGATCAGGAACTCCCACAAGGGGAGCTCATATGATCCAGACCCAGTCTATTCAGTCAGGGTTAATGAAAAATGGCTCCTGGTGGTGTTCAGTCGGGTAATGCAAGAAATGATAGTCGTCAGGTCAATGGTTGTTTTCCTCACCTTACAAAGCATGCACATGCAGTAGAACAAAGAGAGACCTACATGAAGTTAATGCTTTTAATGTTATATTGCATATAATGTTCCCATGTGTAAGATGTGCTTGTTAATGCATATTGATCCTATGCTTGGACTCACTGAGCTGTCGAGCTCACCCCTTTATTATCACTCATAGACACAGATGATGGAGTATGTGAGTGCATGGATTGCACTGGAATCCAGGAGCAGCAAGATGCTGAAGAAGATACATGATAGTCGTTTTATATATTCTAATAATAGAGGCAATTAATTTCATTACTATGAGATATTAAATAATGGTGTTAGATGAGACATTTTGAATTGATTTTATTTATTTTCCCTTAGACTATGTTTTGAAACATGTAATAAATGGTTGATGCCACCACCAGGAATTGAGGTGTTTTAATACTTGAATTTATATTTTGATGTAAAATATATTTATATTTAAGAGAAAGAACTGCTTAGATGTTAAAAAAAAAAAAAAAAAAAAAAAAAAAACCAACTTTTAGTCACGTGCCAGTTAAGAAGAATGTGATCATGAGATCATCGCCCGCAAGGGAGGGACTCTTACCCTCACCTCGGGTTCGGGTCGTCACATGTCTAGTGGAATGGGGGGTGGTCAAGGGTGGTTTCGGTACCGTTTTAACACAAAGTATTAATTCACTATTTATTCTATCTATTACAACCATATACCTAAATAAATTGAGGTCATTCTTAGGGCAGTGAAATATTCTGGGCCGAAAATTCATCTCTATTGCATATATATATATATATATATAAGTTCATACTATTAGTAAGAAATAAGTCTTTTTTTTTTTAATGTCAGAATTATTATATCCATTTAAAATGGCTTCTTGTCTAGAAAGAAATGAAATGCCTATCATAAGAAGAAAATTGCTCTTTTTTTTTTTTTTTTTTTTTTTTTTTTTTTTTTTTGTAAAAGAAGGAAAATTGACCTATTTTCATAGTGCAACCATTGCAAATGCTTTTAAGGAGTCAAAGGTTAATTTTAAATTCAAATGAGAAAAAAAAAATTAACTGAAAAAATGTAAAGAGAGAACGCACTTGCACTTGATGTCATAATATTGTGTTAAAGAATAAAAAAAGAGGAAAATAGAGTAACTAAAATATTCTTATTTGGTCCATTAGAATATTTTTCTCAAGGCTGGTTAGTTAAAATTGTATTTTATTTAAATTTCATTATTACCACAATATTGTAGTTTGTTATAATACTGATCTTTTTCCCTTCATTTTTTTTTCCCCAACCTTTGAACATCTCTGATGGGGATGAGGGAGTGTGAGGAAATGTGTTGCTGAACTATAATTCATTTCTTATGCAACAAAAATAGAAATTTCATTTGTATAAATATTTATTTGACATTGTGGCCTACATATAGCAATAAGATATTCTATAAAGCAATTTTTATAACCTTAACCCATTTTTTCCAATCAAACCAATTATATCCCTCTGCTTTCTCTATATGGCTAACTAGAAGGACTGTAACCATTACAATTGCCATCTTCATCCATGTCCTGTTGGAAGCCATCCTGTATGATTTCCCTCTTTCTTGTAATCTTTTTTGTCTTGTACGTATATGTTGGTGAGGATAAATTCGTGTTTATTTTGGAATTGTTGTACCTTTATTTATAGTACGAATTGTGCACTATTCTGTTACCTTTTCTTTTAAGCAACCTTTAGTTTTAATAGGAATGTTATTATCTTTAATTAACCTTTATAGCAATAATGGCATTAATATCATTGTATGCAAGTTGCATAGAATTACAATAGTCAGAGATATATTAGCAATCTTATATTGTACTGAATTAGGTAGGAGTTATATACCGTCTTGATTAACCATTGACATAATTGCACTATAACTTAAGGAGCAGTTATGCTTGTAGCCATTCTAAATAAGTTAGGAATATCAATTAATTGAATAATATAGTTTGGAATATATGTGTATGCTTGGATGAATTGTATTTCTCAAATAAGAAAAGAGTTAATAGATTGTTTAAAAAGATTAATATGACAAACATAAAGAATTTACATTTGTAATGTAAATAAGTGAATGATATCCCTAAAATACTAGTCAAACATCGCTACCCATTATCTTACAAAAAAAAACAAAAGGTGTTGAGTTTTCTTTTAACCTAATGGTTAGCCCACTCTTATATGGGTTTTTTTTTTTTTTTTTTGCTTAATATTTATTTTATTAAAAAAATGATTTTGAATAGTTTTCTTTTATAGGCTAGTTTACATTTTTTTTTTTCTTGTCATAATCAACTTTATCCTATTTCTAATTATATGCACATTCTACACTCCTTTTCTCCAATTCTTTTTCTAGCTTATTGAAACTTGCAAACCCTAGGAAATGTTTTGAAATGTTATTGATAATCAGAAGAGAATAAGATAACAAGAGAAAATTTTCTAAGTTAACAGCTCTACCTCCACTCATATAAAAATACAAAACTTTGGAAAACGGTCTACCTAAATACATATTATATTAAAACACAAAATTTTGACCATATATTGACAATTTTTTTCGCTAAGGATCTTTTGTATCAAATATAAAAAAGGAAAAAAAAAAAAGACAATCCACAAAATGAATGGACCCAAGAAATAACCCTAAAACAGCCCACAAGATGACTAAAGCAAACCCCCTAATCCACCTTCGGCATTGTCATCAGAATAAAAGGAGGATCGACCACAGCAACCCGCACAGACAACTAACTGTGAAGCACAAAAAGAGCTAAATCATCCTATATCTAGGATGACCTGAACCATCCAAATCTATCTCCATCTTGACCAGAGCCGGCCATACCGTCTGTAATGCCCTAGCCCCATTAATCTTGCACAATATTGTCCTTTTTGGCCCATGGGCCTCAAGGCTTTAAAATGTATTGTGCCATGTTAAGGAGGCTAGAGGTTATTAATTAGCCCAGTAATCTCTCCTTAGGCAATGAGGGACTAAAATTTGCACACCCTCACCAATCTCCCAAACTCCCTAGTACTTGCTGTATTCTTGATGGGGACAGCTCACCGATCTCCCAGGCAGGTTTGGTTCTTGCTATATTCTTGGGTGTCACAACTTCCCCCCTTTCGGAACAGCTTCCCCATTGTTGCCTCACACTCTGTCGAGGTTTGCTCTGGTACCATTTGTAATGCCCTAGCCCCATTAACCTTACACAATATTGTTCTCTTTGGCACATGGGCCTTAAGGCTTTAAAACATATTGTCCCATGTTGAGGAGACTAGAGGTTATTAATTAGCCCAGTAATCTCTCCCTAGGCAATGTGGGATTAAAGTTTGTAGACCCTCACCGATCACCCAATCTCCCTTGTACTTGTCGTATTCTTGGTGGGGACACCTCACTGATCTCCTAGGCAGGTTTTGTACTTGTCGTATTCTTGGGTGTCACACTGTCACTAGATCCGAAGACTCAAATCAAGCCTCTGATTTGGAGAGAAAGTCAGTAATAGAGTTGGCCTCCCGATAACAGTGGCTGATTTTCCACTCAGCCTGGTTCAAGAACCTCATACAAACTAACCATCTTTGATCGATAATCCAAGAGATCTTATTTTTCAGAAATAAGGTAACCACTACGACCGAATCACATTCAAACCACAGCCTTTGGACGCCTAGCTTTTTAGCACATTCTATCCCTGAAATCACAACCATAAACTCTACTCAAAATTTGTATGAAATCCAAGGAAATTTTTGACATTTGTCATAACCTCCCCCTTGTCATTGCGAAAAATGCCACCATCTCCAGGCATCCCTGAATTCCCAAGGGAGCATCGATCAGTGTTTAGTTTTCACCACTCCCTTGGTGGTCAGCACCAAAATATTTAAAGAATTCTCTCAGATTAGAATGCACCCTTGAGAATCCCAGCCTTCTAGTACTCATTAGATCAGAAATGGAGATGGATGATCCTATGTAAATCAAAAGACTGGGAAGTAATTTCACTTTTTGTCATGGTAAAAATATGCTCTATAGGCTTTGAAATTCCCTCATGTCTTCTACCATTCATTTACAGCCAAATACTGTAAGGAATCAGCACAAAGCCTTTTTTCCAAACCTTCTAACAAGGGACCACCTTCGTTTTAGATTTCCACAAAGCTATGAAACACTCCGTCCCACTGAACCCATTCCACTAAACACCAAAACAATCACAGAATTTATGCTACAAAGCTTTGGAAAAGGTGCAATTACAGAAGAGTTGCTCACTAGATTCCTCCTCTAACCCACATACGCTACATCTAGAAGGCAGGTTCACCCCACTTTTTTCACATTAGCATCTGTAGGGATTTTATTTTTAATCAATCTCTAGCCAAACATAGCTTGATGGGGTTGAATCTGTGACTGCCATAATAGAGAAAACCACCTAACCTTAAATGATTTTTTCCTAATTGTTTTCCAGGCTAATTGAACGATAAGAACACCAGATGAGGTAGGCCGCCACTGACACATATCCTGTAAATTATAGATATAAATAGAATTAATTTCCTCAAAAAGGCTTGAAACCACCTCAGATTCCACCCTAGGAAGAGACCAGCAATTGTATCTAATAAAGTCCGATACTTTAGCCCTCAGGAACTCAAAAGAATCAAGATCAAGCGCCAACCTCTCCATGATGGACGATGAACCCAGCTAGTGATTGGACCAAAAATTAATTTTTTTACCATTCCCAACCATCCTCTACTCATGAGCCTAAAAAAAACTATAGACTGGCCAAATCAAAGATGAAATCTGACCATTTCTCAGAGAGCCATCTGCCTTGAGAAAATGACCACGGAGGAAAATACTCATCGATGAATTTTCATGCTTTATCTACCTTGCCAACTCACATAAGTAGGCAAAATTAACATCCCTCAGTCTTCTAATTCCCAAACCTCCCTCACGTTTGAGCATACATACATCCTCCCATTTAACCACTATTCCTTTTGTGAATCCATATCTCCTGACCAGATGAAGTTACGCATCCATCCTTCCACCACTTTGATAGAGGATTCAGCCCACCAATAAATTTCAAAATTGTGAATTTGGATATTGGAGATAACCGACCTCACAAAATCCACCCTTCCTGCCATTGATAATAGTCTAACCTTCCATCTGGCCAACATGCTTTTTAGTTTATCCAGTAAGGGAAACATATACTCTTTTTTCACTCTCCCTTTGAATAATTCCAC
This sequence comes from Macadamia integrifolia, assembly GCF_013358625.1. Classification (NCBI taxonomy): domain Eukaryota; kingdom Viridiplantae; phylum Streptophyta; class Magnoliopsida; order Proteales; family Proteaceae; genus Macadamia; species Macadamia integrifolia. The sequence goes on along the minus strand of NW_024870534.1, from coordinate 66,390 downwards.
CCTCAAATATTTTGTGGGCAACGCTGAAGGGGTACCCAAAAAATCAGTAATGAAATTAAAAAGTAAATAGAATTATCATGAAATCAATTGGCCAATGAATATGCCATATAATTTCCCTAATTGTAAATATATATATATATGTATATTAATTTGAAACCATCACACACCCCACTTCTAGTAAACCCAATTTATCATTAGGAATACCGATGGTGTGAGTAAGACACGTACCTATCTTACAAACCTACTAGGATCTCTGATAGCAGTACCTTAACATTTCGCAATCTTACATCACAAACCAACCAAAAGCAGTGGAATCAGAGTATAATAGAGGAATCATCAGAAATAAATGGAGAAATTATCTAATTATAAACATAATATCATTAACCAAGTTATTCTATTTAAAATCTTTCAAGAATTACATATATCAAGTTTAAAAGATAATATTCATAGACCTATACAACATAATCAAAAATACGCCGAACACCTCACGGTGCTGCGTATGCACAAAAGTCACAAGCATAGTCCTGGCCATGCTCCTCCACGTTTGGCATCCACCAGTAGCTAACTCTGTACTGGGGTCCGGAGGATAAAGAGTCACTAGCCATAGGCACGACCGTACCTATATCATCATCTAAAAAGTGTGTATACGTTGGGTGAGCTTTCCAACTCGCTCAGTGAGGGGTGGGGTCAAGCACATCCAAGCAAGACAATAGTAACAATAATTCATGATGCATTATAGAAAAAATTAAACACATAGTCTATGATGCTTGTGATGCTGTTCATTTATTTATTATCCACCTAACAATACAACTAAGTTTGGTATAATGCTACTACGGCGCATTAGGCTGTATCCTTCGTCTTAGAACTGCCATCGACTACGCAAGGATAGAAACCCTAGCTGTGAATAGAAGCCTACCGGTCCCCGTATGCATCCATGGGTCACCCAGTAAATCCCCGACAACCCCCTCCTCACAATCACGGCATTGGTAACACATCGGCCACGTTAAACAGGTTCCAACCTCTGGTAACAATCACATTGTATAGCGGGTGTGGCATTCCAAAAAGGCACATCGAACATACCATAATGGGTTATCCAACACCTCAACCCCTGTTGGTAAGGGTTTGTAGAATAGGGTGTGATACCTAACCATATATATCCTACATGCCTTCATAGTGATACAGTTAGTATGAATTACACGATACCGGTAAGACCTAGGCCACAAAGTGTAATCCATCTCCAAATATAGTCCTGGGTACACGATACCAACAAGACCTTAGCCACAAAGTGAAACCTTAGACCGTTTACCTAATTTAGCATGCATATCACAGTAGTGTATGGACTACGCAACACCAATACCAATGGTCAGCCATGAAGCATATCCATATCCAAATGTAGTCCCGGGTTACATGATACTAGTGAGACCTTGGCCACAAAGTGTAACCCTCTACTACAACTAACTCTAATGTACATAATCAATGTATGAATGCAACATACATATGGTAATCATGACATCAGTACCACCTCGGCCATGCCGGATTCTTTCTCATACACACAACCAAACACATGGCAATCAGGTAGCGGTACCACCTCGGCCACACTGGATCCCGTCATACATCTCCATACCATCCATATCATAATCATAAAATGAAAAATGTAATATATCATCATCGTATTTAAGCAATTACAATTAAACATGTAATTTCTAAGCATGTGAGTAATTTAATAATAATAAACATTCTAAAAATAATCACAGTCCATCCCTCACCTGGTTTATGTTCGAGTGTGTTAGGGTTCAAGTACGGCCATTAGTCGACCAACTCAATTCCGACTTTGGGGTTCGTGTGCATCACTGTCCTATGCACAAAGGGAACCAAATATCAATATATGTTGGGAACATCAGGAGGGACCCACATGGGTCACCCCAAAGGGTAGAGACAAAATCCATCAGTGACAGTAATGTCACCGAAAACACCCACCAAAAATATTAGTGTTGTTTTCGATGGTGGTGACAAAGAGCTCACAAGCCTCTGTGGTCCACCAAAAATATGCCACCAAAGTAGGTCCAATGGATCCGATGGGCTGTTTCCAATGGTGGTTCAGAACAGTCCACACATTTTGGGGCTTTCTAGCTCTAGCCCGATCACCAAAATTTGTTCCATGGAGTTTATAGGGGATGTTCCTAGTATCGAAACCTTGTTGGTCTTTCAAAAATAATTGTTGTTAGAGCTCATCGGGCTTGGTTCAAGCTCAGTAACAACACCGAGAGGGTAGAACATGCATTCTACTACCTCAAGATGGTCTGCACACTAAGATTCCATCCATACCTAGCCTTTCTAGGTCAAAATGAAGAGAGAGAGTGGTGGAAGTGAGCGTAGTTACCTCCGACAGCGATTCCGATAACTAGGTAGCAGCTGGCACCAAGGTAAGCCTTCTTCCCTTTTCTTCCCCTTCTTCTTCTTCCTTTCTCTGCTCCCTTACATTGGACACTAGATAAATGAGGAATGAATTTCTCATTTCTTACTTAAGTGTTAATCTTGGACCTTAGGGTCCATTCAGTTGGACCCAATTCGGACCGATCGAGTTATTATGACTTTCAAAACCCGAGAACCCGACCGCTTAGGTTTGAAATGTGTTCACGTCATGAGAAAAATGTGGGGGATGATTTGGGATCATCCAAGATAGTTTATGACGTGAGTACCTAGACCCACGGGCATCGACACCATAACATCAGCCTGTAATATTCATCGAAAATAGCCCACCTGATTTAGGCCCAGTGGTTTCGGTGGCATATTTTTAGTGGTCAAGATAGCTTACTATCTTGACTGCTTGCTGTCCAATAGCGGGTCTTGCATGGGTGGTTACCCTCGACCATGCTCAAGGCCTTTTTACAACTTTGATACATATCGAGATTTATGTATGAGGAGTCGGATCGCTTACCGTCTGGGATTAGAAGGTACGAATCCCCTCTAGTTAGATTGGCACGCGATGTATGAACATGTGGGGTCGTCTCTCCCCCTTCAGTAATGAACGGTTACGAGGTAAAACCTGGCTGTGCTTCAAATCTTCGGTCTAAGACTTATCACAACAGTTCAAATTAGACTGAGTCCAGGCACGGGTGTAACAATTCCCCCACCTTACAAGAATTTTATCCTCGAAATTGAACATACTTGGCAAATCAAACAATCCAGGATACTGCTTCATCATCTCATCTTCCCGCTCCCAAGGTGCTTCTTGCTCGGGGTGGTTCATCCATTTCACTTTGATGAAGGAAATGGTGCAGTTGTGGAGAACATGCTCTTTCCCGTCAACAATTTTCTCCGAAAACACCACATAGGCAAAATCCTTGTCCAACTCATGGGTTATATAAGTCGAGAAGTGAGTGGGGTCTGGAATGTACTTCCTCAATATAGAAACAAGGAAAACATCATGTGTACCCTCCAACTCTGGCGGTAAAGCTATCCGGTAAGCTACCAGTTCAATCCTCTCTAGTATGTCGTATGGTCTCATGAACCTTGAACTAAGTTTTCCCTTCTTGCCAAACCGCATCACTCCTTTAACTAAGGAGATCTGCAATAACACCTTGCCTCTAACACCGAACTTCATATGTTTCCTCCTAACATCTGCATAGCTTTTCTACCTGGACTGAGCTGCCTTGATTCTTTCCCTAATCACATTCACCTTCTCACTAGTAGCCTGTATCAAGTTTGGACCCAAAATATGTTCACTAACCTCATCCCAATAGAGTGGAGTCTGGCACCTTCTACCATACTGTGCCTCGAATGAGGACATTCTAATGGTGGTCTGATAACTATTGTTGTAGAAGAACTCAATAAGGGAAATGTGCTCATCTCAACTATAACTCATATCCAAGGCACATACTCGAAGTAGGTCCTCCAATGTCTGAATAGTCCTTTCTGACTAACCATCGATCTGAGGGTCAAAGGCTAGGTTGAAATTCAACTGTGTGTCCATAGCCTTCTGCACACATGTCCAGAACTTGGAAGTGAAGTTAGGACCTCAATCAGAGATGATACTAACTGGCACACTATATAATCTAATGATGTTATCAACATACAACTTGGCCAACTTATCCATAAAAAATGTGATAGTGATTAGGATAAAGTGAGCTGCCTTAGTTAAGCGGTCCACAACTACCTAAATGGCATTTATACCCTTTTGTATGCGGGGTAGGCCTATGACGAAGTCCATGGTAATATTCTCCCATTTCCACTCCGAAATAGGTAGGGACTGTAATAACCTATGGGGCCTTTGTCTTTCAGCCTTGACATGCTGGCATGTAAGGTATCTAGACACATGCGTGGCCACATCATTTTTCATTCCTTTCCACCAGTAGGAGCCTTTGAGGTCCTTATACATTTTAGTGCTACCAGGGTGAATAGAGTATGGAGAGCTATGTGCCTCTTTCAAAATTGTATCTCTCAAATCACTATCACTAGGCATACATAACCTCCCTTTGAAATTGAGAATCCCATTTTCAGTTATAGAGAAATCTGGTCTTTTTAGGTTCCTTCATCGCATTCTGCTATTAGTTTCTGTAACTTTGCATCAGTTACCTGAGTTGTAGTGATCCTATCTACCAAACTATGTTGTACCACCAATGTCGATAGTGACAAAGTGACAAGGTGACACCTCTACTAATATCTCCAATTCTAGCTTCCTAGCCTCCTCTATGAGATGCTCATTGGTGATCAGTGATGCAAGAGCCAATGATTGAGATTTTCAATTAAGTGCATTAGCTACCATATTGGCCTTTCCTGGTTGATAGTGAATAAAACAATTATAATCCTTCATCAGCTCTAACCAATGCCTCTGTCTTATGTTGAGCTCTTTTTGGGTGAAGAAGTACTTGAGGCTCTTATGGTCACTGAAGATTTCACTCTTCTCACCATACAGGTAGTGTCTCCAGATTTTTAGTGCGAAAATCATAGCTGCCAACTCCAAATCATGGGTGGGGTAGTTCTTCTCATAATCCTTCTATTGATGGGATGCATAAGCAATGACCTTCCCGTGCTGCATTAATACACAACCCAATCCTAGCTTGGAGGCATCATTATGCACAACCACACCACCTGTACTGATTAGAATAGTTAAAACTAGAGCTAATAACCTTTTCCTTAGTTCCTTGAAACTGTTCTCACAAGTATCGGACCACTCAAACTTTACACCCTTTTATGTGAGTCGGGTCATTGGGGTAGCAATGCGGGATAAGTTTTTGATAAACCTATAGTATCTGGCCAATCCCAAAAAACTATGTATATTTGCTACACTCTTGGGAGTCTTCCATTCTAGAACTGCTTTCACCTTTCCTGGGTCAACCTCTATACCCTTATCTGAAACAATGTGGCCTAGGAATGCCACCTGTGACAACTAAAACTCGTACTTGTTGAATTTGGCATAGAGTTGCTTCTCCCTCAGCCATTGCAGTACTAAACTCAAGTGAATAGAATGTTCCTCTGCACTCTTGGACTAGACCAAAATGTCATCAATGAATACAATCACAAACTTGTCTAAGACATCCTGGAATACCAATTTCATCGAGTCCATAAATGCAGCCGGTGCATTAGTCAACCCAAATGACATCACTAAGAACTCCTAATGTCTATACCTTGATCTGAAGGCTGTCTTACTGATATAACTATCCTTGATCTTGAGGTTGTGGTAGCCCGATCTAAAGTCGATCTTGGAGAATACCTTAGCACCCTGTAACTGATTAAATAAATCATCTATCCTTGGCAAAGGATACCGGTTTTTTATGGTTAGCTTATTAAGCTCTCGATAATCAATGCACAACCTCATACTTCCGTCCTTCTCCTTGACGAACAACATCGGTGCTCCCCATGGAGACACACTAAGTCTAATGAATCCCTTCTTCAGAAGGTCCTGAAGTTGCACCTACAATTCCTTCAACTCTGTAGGGCCATGCGGTAAGGGGCTTTTGACACTGGTGCTGAGTCGAGGAATAGGTCTATAGCAAACTCTATCTCGCAGTTTGAGGGCAAACTTATCAAGTCATCTGGGAATACATCGGGAAATTCCCTCACCACATCAAGCTCGGTCAATGGCCTAATCTCTATCTCACTATCCATCACAAATGCTATATAACCTTGACATTCCTTATCCAGTAACTTCTTCATTTGGAGTGCAAATATGATAACCTTCTTGGGTTTCTTAAGTTTATCCTCTTGGAATACAAACTCATCATCATCACGAGGTCTAAAAATGATAGTCTTCTCTGCACATAGATTTATATATCTAGAATATATAGATAGAGTTCGAAATTTAAAGACAAACTAAAGAAAAAAATGCAATTCCAATTATCTTATTTGATTATTTCAATTTAATTTTAATTGGAATTCCTTTATATATAGTTTTTTAGTTTAGAAATTTTTTTATTTGTATGAAAACGAGAGAGTTTTATTGTATAAGAAATACATGCATATCACATAAAAAAGTCCGAAAGAAGTGTAAATCAGGATTCGCTTTTCGATGAATCTTGAAAACCAAGACATGACCGCAGCAAAACCAAACGAACAGGGGTTCGATAGGAAAGTCCATTGTTGTCTCGACTAAGCAGTTATGGATGAATTGAAATTTCCAATTCAAATGGACTAATCCGGTATCTTTTCCACATTCCTAGGAGTGCTTCTATGTTTCATGAAGAACCTTGGCTCTGTATGCGAACAACCAGTCCATTCCTAAGATCACATCAAAGTCAGTCATATCCAACTCGATCAAGTGAGCATTCAACTCATACCCACCTATAGTTACTAGACAAGGCTCATAAACATAGTTCAACCCTACCACACTCCCTGTAGGGGTGCTCACGGCCAAACATTGAGTCAGTCCCTTGGGTGGAATTCTCATCTTCTTAGCAAATGCCGGTGGCACAAACAAATGCGAGGCTCCTGAGTCAAATAACATATGTGTAGGCAATAGATATCAATAATGTATCTATCACTACACTGGGTGTAGCTTCAGCATCTTCTATAGTCAAAGCAAATACACTGCCCTGTGGTCTTTGGCCCTATATGTTTGCTGGGGCTAGGTGGCATAGTGTATAGTGCATCACCTCACCTCCGTTGGGGGTATGTCCTAGCCATATGGCCCTACTGATCATAATGAAAGCACCTTGGGCTTGATCCCAATTACTAAGATACAACACTAGATCGGGAGGACTGGGAAGTCTGACTAGCTTCAGGCTTCCTGAATTGCACTGAAGTTAGGTTGATATAGGGCACTTGGAAAGGTTTGTTGCCTCCCCTAGAATCAGTAGATCCCACTGGCCTCTTTCCCATTCCTTGCTGGGCCGTGAAATTATCTCTATGCCAGTCTTCAATAGACTTAGCCACTTGGACCATCTTAGCATAGGTCTATAGTTTCAACCCCACAATGGTTGACCCATTCCCTAGCCTCAACCCTTTCTCAAACTTCTTTGCTTTAGCTCTATCACATCTGAGATGCTCAGGAGCAAAATGGAATAGCTTCTTGAAGCATTGCTGATACTCAAGCACGGACCTGGAAACTTGAACCAACTAAGAGAACTCACTCTCTCTCCTATCCCGAAAGCTTTCTGGAAAATAGTTCTTAAAGAAGGCCCCTTTGAAGTCTGCCCAAGTGGGGTTCGGATTACTAACCCTTAGAATAGGCTCAGTGGCACTCCACCAATCATTCGCTTCATTCTGTATCTAATAGTCTGCACAAAAAAGTTTTTTCTCATTAGTGCAGCCCATTAGTTAAAATACTTTCTCCATTCCATCGATCCATCTTGATGGATACAATGGGTCTTGGCCCACCTTTGAGAGGCATGGGGGCCTAAGCCATTGAAACTTCTCCATCATTTTTGTCAAGTCTGTCTAACCCTCTACATGGGCCTAGGCTTGATCCGTCATCGGGTCTTGCACCTGCCCATGCACATTTTGATGCCCTTGCCCATGCACTTATGTCCCACTAGACATTTGAAGGGTAGTCAATCCAGTGGGTATTGGAACAGGTGACGTTGCAGTAGGAGGTGCGGGCGGTGCAGTACGGGCTTCCATTACCGCTTGGATCCTATTATCGATCCCGGCCATAAATTGGTCTTGCCTTTGCTCAACTCTCTGCATTATGTTATCCATAATGGATGCCACATCATGGGTTGTAAGTACCGATGGAGCCGAGGGTACATTACGGGGTATACCCCGATTCCATGTAGGGGAAGCAAGAGGTGACAGGCGTGATTGGGATCGGGATCATGTGTTTCGACGTGATATGACTCCTATTGAGGAATCCGATTAGTGCACATGCATATACAAGGTTGCATGTAATTGGAATACATGCATACATAACGGGTCCCACACATATACGATAGGCAAAAATTAGGGTTAGGTCATGCATAAGTGGGGTCCACACATACTAGGACCCGATCGCTCTCGTATCCCAAAGGGGCACACCATTAAAGTAACAAAATAAAAATTTTAGATTTGAAAAATAAAATAATTTATTTTCCAAATTAGTCCACAGAAAACAGGGGGACTTTTCACCGAAAATATGGTTTAATCCACCGGAAATATCAGTGTTATTTTTAGTGGAGAAAACAAAGAGCATAATGGGACCTTTTATTTCACCAGAAAAAGGCACCAGAAGTAAGTCCAGTGTTTCCGGTGGGTTGTTTCTAGTGGTTCCAAAACGGCTATAAATAGACTCGGGTTTGGGTCTTTTTATACAAAACTCTATTCTAACTTGTGGAAAAGGTGTGGAAACACCAAGGAGGATTTTTCAACCCATTCCCTATCTTCCTCTTGCTATTTCACGATCGATTGGTGCTGTATTCACACTAAAGGTATGTTTCTCCTCTTTGTAACCTAGTTTTGTGATTTTCTTCTCTGTGAGCTTTACATTCAGCCATTGAACTAGGTTTTTCATTTTTAATCCTTAGGAATCATATTACAATGATGTCTGGACACCGTGTACATACCCGACGTGCCATTGAACAAGAGGAGTAAGACATCACCGTTCAGTTCAACCCAATCTTGTTCTACTCTGTGGCTGAGCGAGACCGTTGGGAACTCTTTGAGCACCGCAACGTGGACCCAGGAGCCTATTTGAGAACCAATGACTTCCGTGCATTCCATTTCTATTAATGGTTTGACGATGTTGGGTGGTACAACATCTTAAAACCCAACAAGTACTACTACCCTACACTGGTCAGGTTATACTACTCCAACCTACAATACGTCAACCAAGGTACTGAAGAGATGTGGCTCACCTCCTATGTGAAGGGGTTGGAGATCTCCTTTGACATGGAGCAGTTGCCCAATATTCTGATGGTCAACAATGACAACGACCTAGTGTATTGCCCGCCTCAGACTTTAGCTTATGACTTCTAGAGTCTCGATACCTTTCAAGAGATAAATGACATGTTGACTAAGGAGGCCAAGCGATGGAACCATTCAGTCAACTATCTTGCTACTCCAAAGGTCATCTATCATGCAGTTCAGTTGAATGTCCTTCCCACTTGTGGGCACTACGATGAGGTATTTGCACTACACGCTTATGTGCTCTACTACGTGTATATGGGGGTGCAGATACGTCTCTCTTACCTCCTGATGTGGACCATGGTAACTCGGTCCGAGGGGTAGGATCGTCGAGTCAGAACCTATACTATAGGAGAATACTGACTGACATATTTCATCGCTTCGAGGTGGATTTGGAGGGAGAGGCATGCTTGGGTGAAGAGGTCACAGACTTCAACCAAGATTCTCTGAGGAAGATGACCTTAAATATGAGGGAGGTGACACCTATTTCGAGGGAGGGTCAGTAGCATATGGAGATAGAGGGTGGCAGTACCGGTAATGTTGGCAGTGATGCCGGTGAAGTTGGTGGAGGTGTGGTGGTGCAGGAGAAGAAACTACTGGGGTTGGTGGGGTTCCACCACTTGATCCCCAGGCTATAGGTTCTATGGCTGCTTCTACTTCTTGGGGCACTAGGGGTGTGAGGCCTTATGGTCTCAATGATGTTATGGCCCGCCTAGACACCACCACATCACTGATGAGGAGCATAGATGGTCACCTCAACAACATAGATAGGACCTATTGTCTTATGGACAATAGAGTGGCCTCCCTAGAGGCACAGAAGCAGGTGATGGTCTTCCATCTTGGTATTCCAGTGCCTCCTCTAGGAGTGCATGGTCCGAGCTAGACTCAGGGCTAGGGATAGAACGAATAGCAGCAGCAAAAGTAGTGGCATGTTTGCCACTGTAGTTTTTAGAATTTCTCTTTTTATGTTTTATTTAAGTTTGATGTTATAGGTTTAGTTAAACTTTCATTTTATGTCATTTGCTTCTATCATTTACATTCCTAGTCTTTAGGCCAGTTAAGATTTCCTGCTTTTCGTACTTTAATTTCATAAAAGTGTAAGCTGTGTATTCAAATTCTCTTATTATAATGAAACAACTTTAACACCTATACTTGTCTCCTAATTGTGCAATTTATATTATTGTTGTCTTAAGATTTTTATTTAATTCTAATTTCCCCAAGTCATGGTACGTTCGAGATTGTGAATTAAGGTAGAGCTTCATGCTCTGATTCCATAGCTGTCACACCCCACTTTCAGTAAACCCAACTTATCATTAGGAATATTGATGGTGTGAGAAAGACATGTACCTCTCTGACAAACTTACTAGGATCTCTGATAGTAGTACCTTAACATTTCACAATCTCACATCACAAACCAACTACAAGCAGTGGAATCAGAGTATAATAGTGGAATCATTAGAAATAAATGGAGAAATTATCTAATGATAAACATAATATCATTAACCAAGTTATTCTATTTACAATCCTTAAAGACTTACATATATCAAGTTTAAAACGTAATATTCATAGACCTGTATCAACATAATCAAAATTACGTTGAACACCTCATAGGGTTACATATGCACAAAAGCCATAAGCACAGTCCTGGCCATGCTCCTCCACGTCGGCATCCACTAGTCTCTTGCTCCGTACTCGGGTCCAGAGGATAAAGATTCACTAGCCACAGGTATGATCATACCTGCGTCATCATCTAAAAAGTGTGTATACGTGGGGTGAGCTTTCCAACTTGCTCAGTGAGGGGAGGGGTCAAGCACATCCAAGCAAGACAATAGTAATAATAATTCAAGATGCTTGATAGCGGAAAATAAACACATAGTCCATGATGCCTGTGATGCAGTTCATTTATTTATTATCCACCTAACAATACAACTAAGTTTGGTAAAATGCTACTACGACGCATTATGCTGTATCCTTTGTCTCAGAACAACCATCGACTATGCAAGGATACAAACCGTAGCCTTGAATAGAAGCCTCCTGGTCCTCATATGCATCGATGGGTCCAAGAAACCCCTGATAAACCCCTCCTGATAGTCACAACACCGGTAACACATTGGCCAAGCTGGACAAGGTCCCTCCTCCGGCAATAATCACATCGTACCGTGGGTGTGGCATTTCGGAAAGGCACATTGAACATACCATAATGGGTTAAACTCTGAACTAGACCAAACCCTAAACCTAACCAAACCCTGAACTAGACCAAACCCTAAACCAAACCAAACCCTAAACCAAAACCCTAAACCCAAATCCAAAACCAAAACCCTCAACCTTAATCTAAACCAAACCCTAAACCCTAATCTAAACCAAGCCCTAAACCCTAACTTGAACCGAATCCTAAACCCTAATCTAAACCAAATCTTAAACCCTAATCTAAACCAAACACTAAACCCTAATCTAAACCGAACCCTAAACCCTAATCTAAAACAAATCCTAAACCCTAATCTAAACTTAAACCAAACCCTAATCTAAACCAAACCCTAAACCCTAATCTAAACAAAACCCCAAACCCTAATCTAAACCAAACTCTAAACCCTAACTTGAACCAAATCCTAAACCCTAATCTAAACCAAATCCTAAACTGTAATCAAAACCAAACCCTAAACCCTACCTTAAACCAAACCCTAAACCCGACCAAAACCCTAACCTAACCCTAAACCCAAACCTAAACCCGAACCCAAAACTAAATCAAACCTTAAACTTAAATCAATCCTTAAACTTAAATCAAACCTTAAACTTAAATCAAGCCTTAAACTTAAACCAAACAATAAACTTAAACCAAATCTTAAAATTAAACCAAACCCAAAACTTAAATCGGACCAGATCAATCCCTATCCAAAACTTACCGACCTACCCACGGCTATTTACTTGATAAGATCTCCACCAAAGCCTACTGTCGCCCAAACTAGGAGTAGTCGCCTAGTTTATAGGAGTGTCTGGAGGCATAAACGGGTGCCATGGGACTTTCAGAGCATAACAAGGTGACATGTGCCCTGTCACCTACACAAACGGGGTGACACAAGGGGGGTCTGTGTAAGGACTTACATAATCCGTGTAAGGCCTTGCACGGATTGTGTAAGGGTTTACAAATCAGTGTAAGCCCTTACATGGATTTGTGGGGGGCTTACACGGATTTGGGCCCCCTTACACATCCTCTATCATTTTTTACACCCCTGCCCCTTCTCCTTTCCTATAAATAGTGACCCTTGGGTCATTGTAAAGACTCAGTAGAAAAAATAAAGAGAAAAATTTCTGAGAAAAATCCCTAAAGAAAACATTGCAAAAGAGAGAGAGAGAGAGAGAAGAAAGAAAAAGAGTGTAAGAATCCCGAGCCTAGCTACTAGGTTAGTTGAAGTTGACGAAGTCCTGCCTCATTTTTGGAAGCCCAAGTTGTCCATATCAGGTTAGTACTGAACTCCAGTTCAAGTCTTTTTATTTAAATTTAACACTAGAAATACTGCGTGGATGCTCTGCCCAAAATTCCTGAGCTGATTCCAACCCTAGAAATACAGCGTGGTAGCTCTGCCCAAAATTCTCTAGTTGATTCCAACCCTAGAAATACGACATGGAAGTACTGTTGAAAAGTCCCAGAGCTGATTCCAACCCTAGAAATACGGCACAGAAGCTCTACCTAAAATCCCTGAGCTGATTCCAACCCTAGAAATACGGCACGAAAGCTCTGCCTAAAATTCTCGAGCTGATTCCAACCCTAGAAATACGACACAAAAGCTCTAGAAATACGATGCGGAAGCTCTACCAAAAATTCCTAAGCTGATTCTGACCCTAGAAATATGATGCAAAAGCTCTGCCTAAAATTCTCGAGTTGGTTCCGACCTTAGGAATATGACACGGAAGCCTTGCCCAAATTTTTAGGGCTGATTCCAACCCAAGGAATATGACACAAAAGCCCTGACCAAACTTTCAAAGCTGATTCTGATTGTAGTACGGAAGCCCTATTCAGATTCTCGAAAACTAGAATTCGTAGTCAAACCCTAGCAAAGAAGCCCTATCAACTTTCTTACCCAGGTGTCTGAAGTTTTTAATTTCCCCAAGAAAGAGAGAAGAAAATTGAATTGTTGACCCTGAGTTGAGGAAAATTATCAAAAAATTACTATTTTCATTGGTCATTATCATGTAGATACTATATTGTTATTTCATTTGCCTCATTTCTGTATATATTGTTTTATGTGTTTATTGTATAAAATAATGATTTTAATGTTATAGTTACATGTATAAATTTTAGTATCTATTCATTTAATGTAATTCATTTCATCATTTCATGCGTTACCGCATGTGTTCCTCATATGAAATAATGATTATGATTTTCCTGTCATAAAGCATTGCACGTGTATGTAGATAAGATAATTGCATTTTTCATTATTTAATGTAAATTTTATTATTTCATGTGGAATTCTTTCAAGTAAGTTTATGTATATATGTTTGTGTTATTTCATGTAATAGGACTTCTGTGCCAGTTTAGACTGTTAACATTCTTGGGGGAGAATATTCAAAATTCAAGCTTCTGGTGGAAAGACTGGAAATTCCGGGCGAGGTGGGTGCCTAACACCTTCCCACACTCGTGATCTGGCATAGATCCCTATCTCTGGAACAGACCAAAGTCTGAAGTCAAATTTGGGGGTTCCTTCCTTTCACACGAATCCAACCCCTATTCAAGCTCGATGCCTCGATCAAAATCGGGCTCCACTATAGGGTTCTAGGCCCTGAATCCTAGATGGTGACTCCAAACATCATGCTTCTCCCATCCCCACAATAGTCGCCAGACCATGTTTTGGAGACCATTCAATCCATTCACCCCTTGCAAGGCAGACCAGAGGTGAGAAGGAAGGATAGAGCAGAAAAAGAGAGAGAGCAAAAAGGTATTTTCCCTTACAGTGGTGACTCGACTGGGGACTGTCAAACTTTCTATACCAGAAGCTTATAGTGAACGTTAGAATTTTTCCCACTCATCATTGTTGTGTGTAAAAATGTCTATATATTGCTTGCTAACTGCATCATGCATCATGTTCGAAGTGAAATTAGTTGACGAGGGTACTCCCTGTCGTGCCTGCACCCTCGGGGAGGTCAGTGCATGATATACTAAGTACTCTGAGATCAAATGATGCCCACTTCCTACATGAGAGTGCTCGAAGTGAAATTGGTTGACGAGGATGGTTGATATTTCGAAACCCTCAGGGTGGTAGAACATGTCGAGCGATTCTGAGATTAACTAATGGCCACTTTCTGCACTACACTTGTGTACACACTCACTCACGGATACACCTACCCCTGTGGTTAGCCGACCAAACCCATGTAATGTCATGGACAATCACCGGTGAAGTCATACCCCTTGATACAGTACCATCTGGTATATCAAAGGAACCACGTACCCATGATTCACTTTCAGTGATAAGTATATCGGTTCTGTCAAGGGTAACCTTATTCTGTCGTACAGCCGGATCGCATCATATAGGAACTAGAACATTAAACAATTAGGGTACGCCACAAACTGACTCAACAATTGTTTCAGTTCAAGTTAGAACCCCTCTAGCTTGTTTCATCTAGGGTGAGATTTTTCCTATGTATGTCTAAACCTGATGTGTTCTTTGAAAATTGGGAATTGGGAGATGCAACTATATCGGTTTTGGTTCATGCAACCATGCCTGTGGGGTGATTCCCACTTCACCACATATATTAGCACATGTTACAAACTAATAATATTCCACAGAACCAATCCTAGAGTCAGGAATAATTAAGTATTTCCATGCTATGGGGAGAAACAAAATACCTATGTGAAATTAGCTGCGAGGTTGTTCTTGCATGGACGAACTTGTTTGTTTTTCCACACCAAAATATGTGTCTAAATTGGGCAAAAAAAAGTGTGAATACCAACTGAAGATTGGGCCAAAATTAGACAATTATTATTGAGGGGGAGTAATTTTATGTGTGCATCATAAAATAAAAAATAAAAATAATAATAAAACTCTAAAATTTAAATTTCTTGGTTTAGGTCAGGCATGATTCTGCGTCAAAAAAATTCCCTGTTGTCTGTGTGGACCCATCAAGGTGGAACTTATTATTCAACTCATGCCACCAAGTTCACCTAGCTCAGCATCGTCTGAATAGTCAGTGAATATGGATCCAGCTAGTGGAAGTCAACAGATGCCCATGAGAAAAGGAGAGTGGATATGATGCAGTTAGAGTTGGAAGAATTGCGTCATTTATTCAACCAGTTTACTAGTGCCAAGCAGCCTTAGTAACAAACTGAACCTATTTTAACCCCAAGAGAACAGGAATGGACCAAGATGGGGTCCAATGCACCTCGTACCATACCGAGGCTTGTGGTCGAAGATGATGAAGAGGAAATCCGACCAGATCTTCCAACTGAACCCCCTGAAACTGAAAGGGAAAGAAGGATGAGGGAACAATTCGAAAGACTTGAAAAGTTATTGCAGAAAGGGAAGGCCGTAGATGCTCAAGCCATAGAACTGATGAGATGGTCCTCTTTCCCAAAGCTCGCATTTTAGAGAAATTTAAATGGAACATTGATAAGTTTGATGGCAAAGGTGACTCGAGGGCACACTTGAAGGTCTTCATTAATATTTCCAGATCATGGGGATTTACTGAAGAACAAATGGGGTAAGAATTTTTGCTTACTCTTTCAGGCCCAACTCTTTGTTGGTTAACTCAGTTGGACCCTTCCCAGACTCAAAATTGGTTAATGATTATGAAAGCATTCACTAACCAGTACTCTTACAACACTAAACTAGATATAACTCAATGAGAGTTAGAAACTATTCGATAAGCTCCAGGTGAGGGTTTCATGGAGTTTCTCTTAAGTTTTGAGATAAGGCAGGTATAATGGCATCTCGACATACTAAAAAGGAGCAAGTTGAAATGATTCTAGACAACTTGGCAAATCACTATTATGCTGTGTTATACAATCAGCACATCAAGACATTCTCAGCATTGCTAGCAATAGGGAGAAAAGTTGAAGAGAAGCACGACACCAGAACAGCCCCCAGGGTTCCTCAGAGCAGAGAAAGAATACAAGGTATAGTAAAGGACGTAATACAGAGGTGAACACTGTAACTACCGCAAGCACCGACCAGCATCCTATGGTGCATGCAGTAACTCTTAAGCCTACTCCAGTTGTTACTAAGCCAAGTCTTCCAACCTAAAAAGGTTCAGGACAAAGGATGCGATTCTCAAATTTGGGGATGCCCTTATCTATGAGTTACGAGAAATTGAGGAAAGAAGGACTCTTGAGTATGACGCCTGCCCGTCCAATCAGCAGTCCTCCACCTCCTTGGTACAAGGACAATGAATAATTTTCTTTCCATAATCAAAAGGCTCATCTCACCAACTAGTGTATCACCCTAAAGCATACAGTATAAGATTTGATTGAATCAGGGCAGATTGAACTGGAATTGAAGAGCCAATCAAATGTGACTACCAATCCCCTTCAGAATCATGGAACAGTTGGAATGATAAAAAGTGATTCAAATGAGAATGATCCTACTCAAAGGATTCGACCCTCACCAAAGAGAGGGCATCTTACTGCCCGAGCTTACTGAGCCTTGCTCAAAGCCAAGCACTCAGAAGCAAAAGAAGAAGAAAATCGGAAGAGAATTGAAGAAATTTGTTCCTTGGAAGATAAAACTCTCCCACCCTACAATTTTACACTTCCTCAGATAGGATCACCTTCATATCACCCAGCATCCTATCCTCCATCACCTTCATACCACCTACCATCACTACCTCCATCACCTTTTTATCACCCAGCATCATACCTTCCATCATCTTCCTATCACCCAGCATCCTATCCTTCATCACCTTCTTATCACCTACCATCACTTTCTCCATCACCTTCATATCACCCAGCATCATACCTTCCATCATCTTCCTATCACCCACATCCTCCATCACCTTCATATCACCCAGCATCATACAATCCATCATCTTCCTATCACCCACATCTTCCATTACCTTCACACCATCCAAAACCAGACTATTGTGTCCCAACTCAGGAAGGATTACCATCACCAGTTATTGCCCCATTTCCCCCGTCTTTACTGCTATTTCACCCAGAACCTTGCTACCTACCAATTCTATATAACCCTTATCCTTATCTACCACCGCTAGAATACTTTCCCATGAACGGATGGTTAGAAGAAGGGATCCAACATCAATGTTCAGAGGTAGATTGGCTGAATGGAATTTCTTGGCCTGATATGTTAATGGATCCAAATACTCCCACTCACTCCTCTACCGGATAGATGAATCTCATAGATAGGGAAGAAGAGTCCCAGATTGACCCTACAACTCTTATTGTGCCAACAATAGAAGATGTCATGCCAGACATGAATAGGGCAATGGTGGCATTGACTACTAGAGAATTGATCTCAAATGAAATACACCTAATCCATATAGGTGGAGAGAGTGATAGTGATACTGAAACAGTGAATGCTATTGGAGGAAATGTGCCCGATGTGGATCCAATAGATATCATTCTCCCAATTTTCCCTTCTAATGGTGATTCAGAGGAAGAAGAAGATGGGGATAAGATCACTTAATCCATATAGGTGGAGAGACTGATAGTGGTACTGAAAAAAATTTGTGAAATAGTGAATGCTATCAAGGGAAATGGGCCCGATGTGGATCCAATAGATATCATTCACCCAATCTTTCCCTCTGACGATGATTCAGAGGAGGAAGAAGACGGGGATGAGGATATAGAAGGTGATCAAGAATCAAGAAATGAAGATCTAGAAGGAGATCTTGTTGAAGAAGATGAAGATGAAGAAGAAAGTCAACAATCAGAAAATGAAGATCTAGAGGAAGATTTTGGTAAAGAAAGTGAAGATAATCAAGAGTCATAAATTGCATATTTTAAAGTTGAGTTTGAAGAGAAAAGTGAAGAAGAGAATCCCTCCTATGATAATATGCTCTGCTTACTGAACCAAACGTGTGAAGATATGTTAGTAACTGAGAAAATGTTGAGGAAAGTGGCAGTCCAGCAAGAAACTGTCAAAGAAGTTTGTGAAAATCTTAAGGTTAATTTCGAGGATGAACAATTTGTCAAAGGGCTTATTCTGCATTTGAATAACATTATTCAAATAGTTAAAGCTCAGGCTATCGACATTTCGAGGGGTCCTCCAAGTCCACTATCTGCATATGAAGAAGGGATTGAAGAACCTATGGTAAGCATGATTGGTGATATAAACAATGAGGATGAGAGTAAATACCCTTATAATATTTTCATCAAAAAGAGGCTTGAAGGATTCAAGAAAGTAATGGCCACTAGAAGTGGGAAAGACTACAAAGCCAAGGGGTTGATAGTGGAACAATCAATTGTCACGGAGACAGGGCAGTGTAGCAGGCAGCCACAACTTGAGAATCAAGTATTGAGCCAGTTGAAGAAGGTGCAGACCAACATCTCCATTTGAGGGTTGTTAATGGCATCTCCCACCCATAGGAAGCTGTAGTAAAGTCCCTCACCAGTGTGCAAGTACCCATAAAGATGGATCCATCACGATTATCTCAGATTATGGGAGCCACGTATGCTATTCAAGCATTGATGGTCTCTAATATAGACTTACCTCCAGAAGGTATCAAGCATATTAGAGCTCTGTACATCACTGTGGAATGTAATATGAATACAATGCCTCAAGTCTTTATTGATAATGGATCAGATCTGAATGTTCTACCCTTGAGAGCTGTCACATGTATAGGCTTTAATCCATATCAATTCAAACCCTTGGCTTAGATCATTAAGGCTTATGACAACACCAGAAGAAATATTGTCAGAATTCTCACAACAATGGTGATAATAGGGCCAGCTGAGTTCTGTGTTGAGTTCCAAGTGATAGATATCCCAGCCTCCTTCAACATGCTTCTGGGTGATCCGTGGCTTCATAACTCAGGGGTAGTGTCATCTACTCATAACTCAGGGGTAGTGTCATCTACTCTGGAGAACCGCAGTTAGTTAACACATTGGCTAACATTGAAGTTAGAAAAACTTAAGAACAGGAGGTGCATCTGAGTGGCTTTAAACTAGAAAAAATTTGTGCTTCTATTGTTGAAGAGCCAATGAAGGAGAGAACTTTCTAATGTCCTATGAGGGTATGTGGAATACCATTATTGGTCAAATGATGAAGCAGATGCATTATTTTCCTGGAATGGGATTGGAAAAATACCAACAAGGACCCATGAGGTTTGAATTCCCTCATGTTGTAGGAATGCGTGGTTTAGGGTTTTCTCAAAAGGAAGAACAAAAGATGTTAGAAGATATAAGGAGGGGCAGAGGTGGAGCAAGAGCCTATGAAGGGTTTGAGAATCAAAAGATGCTTGTAATGGCTAGAAAGGAATCCTCTAGCAAGAAAAGGGTTGCAAATTATTCTACCTTAGAGAGGTACTTTGTAAAGGCAGTAGAAGTTTTTTCCAGTTGTGAGGATCTTGACTTTCAACCTAAGAAAGAAGCAAAGAAAGCAGATTCTGAGTTTGAAGTTATCCATCAAGATCATATTGATTGGATCACCTATAAGCTAGAATGTCTACCATTTAAGGAGGATAGTAAAGACAATGGTATCAGTGTCACCTTTGAGATAGATGTGATTGCCACAACTGAAGAAGAATCTGCAGTTAACCCTGCATCCCTAATTCAATCATCACAAATTCTTAAGCCTCGTCTTACACTGAAAGAAGTTTGGCAGCATAAATTAAGAGCTACCTGGTTTCTCAATCTTCCAATAGAGATACGAGCTCACATCTGTTCTTGCCTATAGAAGACATATCTAGAGGAGCTGAGAAAGGGGCAATATCGCTCTTTTTGTGGGAGCAATTCATATGCTAGAAAGAGAAGAGCTAGAAGGATGAATATCTACCCTTACTATGCTAGGAGCAACTGCAATAGTTACATCAGAAATGGAGGTCAACAGTGTGACCATGGCATGGAGATGGCCTCACATAAAAGGCTTGAGGAGTTAGATTTTCTGGAACAAGGGCTGAGTAGCCTGGGATGAAGTGCATCCCTCATAAAATTTGGGTTTACAGATCATGAGATTGATCAACTTGTTTTTACCACCAAAAGTGCTAGAGTAGGCAGGCTAAATCTGAACTCTTCTATCAAGAGAAACTGGGGCATCTTCAGCTCCATGAAGAAGGTGAAAGTAGTGGTGTCAACAAAACCCTTAAGGTAGATGTTATTACCACTGAAGAGATAGAGGAGGGACCAATGCTACATCTACTAATTCATCCAGCCTACGAACCACTACTCAACTGGACTAGTGTAGGATATGACTTCAAGCTCACTAAGACTCGGGTCCAATCGGTTCTAAAATCACCACACAGTACACTGAAGATTTCCTTTCTATTGATGAGTCCCCTTTTACTTGTACTTTCTAAATTTCCTTCTGTTAATGAAATTCCGCACTTTCAATATGTTAAGTCTGCAGTCTTTCCAACTATCAATGAAAATTCTGATTTCAAGTATGATTTGTCTCTTTCTGATGATGATTTTAACAAAATAACTGATGAATATGATGAATTGTTAAAACAATCTAAAGAAAAAAGAGCTAAACCTATGAGTGATGACACTCGACTCATTAACTTAGGATCCGATCAATGCCCTAAAGAAATTAAAATTGGTGCAACCCTGAATGAAGAAGAAACCTCACAAATGGCTAGTCTGTTAAAAGAATTTGCAGAGGTTTTTGCTTGGTCCTATGAAGACATGCCTGGCATTGAACCAAAAATAGTGTAGCATCGACTCCCTATGTATCCAGATGAGAGGCCTATCAAACGAAAGGCTAGAAGAATACCGCCTAAATGGAGTGAAAAGATTAGAGAAGAAGTAATTAAGTAATGGAATGCAGGAATTTTGCAAGTCATAAAGTACCCCCATTGGTTGGCCAATATTGTTCCAGTTCCAAAGAAAGATGAAAAAGTCAGAATGTGTGTAGATTTCAGAGATTTGAATAAAGTCAGTCCTAAAGATGACTTTCCTTTGCCTCATATTGATGTATTGGTTGATAGTACGGCAGGACATGCCTTGTTGTCATTCATGGATGGGTTTTCAGGATATAACCAGATCAGCATGCATTCTGAAGATATGGAAAAAACTACTTTCACCACCCCTTGGGGGACCTATTGGTATAAGGTAATGCCATTTGGTCTAAAGAATGCTGGAGCCACATATCAAAGGGTCGTTACCACTAATTTGCATGATATGATTCACAAAGAAGTGGAAGTCTACGTCAATAATATGATTGTCAAGTTTATCGACAGATAGGGGCATATCCCAACACTAAGTATGTTTTTTGAAAGAATCAAGAAATTTCAATTACGGATGAACTCTCAGAAGTGTGTGTTTAGAGCGAAGGCAGGAAAGTTATTATGCTTTCTTGTAAGTGAAAGAGGTATAGAAGTGGACCTTATCAAGATTAAAGCAATCAGGGACATGCCTGCACCTCAGATTGAGAAGGAAATACAAGGATTCCTTGGTCACATCCAATACATCATCCGTTTTATATCCCAATTGACCACTATCTGTGAACCAGTGTTCAAGTTGTTGAAGAAGGATCAGCCCACACGATGGAATTCCCAATGTCAAGAAGCCTTCAACAAAGTCAAGGAATACTTGTTAAATCCACCGGTTCTTATGCCACCAATAAAGGGGAAACCACTTCTGTTATATCTGTCAGTAGGACAGTTCTCGATGGGCTCCATATTAGCTGAGAAACATAAGGTAAAAAGAGTAAAGCAGACTATCTACTATTTGAGCAAGAAATTCTTGGAGTATGAAGTTTAATATACAACATTAGAAAATACTTACACAGCTCTTATTTGGGCAACAAGAAGGTTGCGACACTATATGGTGGCATATCCAATTCACTTGATTTCTAGAATGGATTCTATCAAGTATTTATTCGAAAAGCCTGCACTCACTGGTAGAATGGCAAAGTGGTTGCTATTACTCTCAGAATTTGACATTACATATGTTAATCAAAAGTCTATCAATGGCAAAGCAATTGCGGATCACTTGTCTACAGATCCCATAGAAGATGGAAGATCATTAGATGATGCTTTTCTAGATGAGGAAATCTTAGTAGTTGAAGATGGATACTCTATTAACACATGGCAATTTTATTTACAGGAGTGTCATTAATAACACCCGATGAGCTATATTTGCCTTCATCTTTTCTACTTGATTTTTCATACACCAATAATATTGCTAAATATGAAGCATGTGCAATAGGCCTGAAGATTGCTCTGACAACTAGGGTAAAAAGGATCCCAGTGTTTGGTGACTCATCCATTGTAATCTGCCAAACTCAAGGGAAATGAAAGACCAGAGATGAGAAATTGAAGCCTTATCAAGAATATATGGAGAAAATCTCTAAACACTTTGAAGAAATCTCTTTCAAATACTTCCAGAGAGATAGCAACTGGTTCACCGATGCTCTTGCAACATTAGCATTAATGGTTAAGTGTAATCTTATGGTCCAAGTAAGACCTTTTCTGGTTGAAAGAAAGGTAAAGCCCATCTATCACAGCTCAGTGAATGCCTTGACAATAGATGGAAGATCTTGGTTTTCTTCTATTGTGGACTTCATCAGGGAAAGGAAATATCCTCTAGAAGCAACATCAGGGGAAAAGAAGTTTCTCAGAAAATCTGCCACCCAATTCACATTACAAGACGATTTGCTATACAAAAGATCGTTCGATGGAATTCATCTATTGTGTGTGGATGAAGAATAGGCACAGACTCTGATAGAAGAAATACATCAACGTATCTGTGGGCCTCATATGAATGCAAGAATGCTAGCCAAGAAAATCCTAAAATTATGATATTATTGGAGCACAATGGAGGCAAACTGTGTAGATTTTGTTCGGAAGTACCACAAATGTCAGATATTTGCCAATATCATGTATATTCCACCAACGGAATTGCATTCACTCAGTTCTCCTTGGCCATTCTCTACATAGGGTATTGATGTTATAGGAAAAATTACTCCCAAAGCATCAAATGGTCATGAGTTTATATTGGTAGCAATTGACTATTTCACCAAATGGGTTGAAGCACAGTCATATTCAGTCCTCACTGCTGCAAAGGTGGCCAAGTTTATTAAAGAGAACATCATTTGTCAACATGGGATCCCGCAACAACTAATATCTAACCAGGGCACTTATTTTCAAGGGAAAGTCGATAAACTTTGCACCAAGTTTGGGATCGGATGGCATAAATCCTCCACTTATCATCCACAAACAAATGGGGCAGTAGAAAGCAGCTAATAAAAATATGAAGGTAATTCTCCAGAAGATGGCAGATACACATAGAGATTGGGCAGATCACGTACTGTATGCACTATGGGCATATAGAACGTCGATCATTTACCATATGCACTATGTGCATATAGAACTGTAGACACCGAATTTTGACACCCCCCGGCAATGATGACAATATGAAGAATTACATGTTCGACATTTTATACTTGGAGAATTTTCAAGTTTAGAGTAGAAAATGACCACTTTTCCCCTATAAACTTTCAATAGAAAATGTTTTCAAAAATTAGAATTTGATGTTATGGATTATTGTTCGTTTGTCCCCTCAAGTCGGACATTACACTTTGATGCGAAAACTATGCGAATCGATGCTCGATTCTCTCTTTCACTATATGATCCGGGTCACTACTTTATGCATATTTTCATAAAGGTTCCCGATTGAGACCACAATTGTGTTTCACATCATTGGATAATGCTCGGATTGAGCTTTTCAACGACATATTACACGTTGAATTCTGACTAACGGTTTAAAAGATATGACCCCTGAAAGTTAACTCCAAAGTTCAGTATCAGATTCCATTCCGAGAAACCAGGGAGTGCCACGTGGCGCCCAAACCCCTTTGTCCAAAAGCAAGCCTTTTGAACAATTTTCCTTAGTTTTTTAGTCCCACATCGGAAATAAAAGAGAATTTTCTCAAGTCCCAAGGCTATAAATATAGCGCTTCATCTCTTCCAAAAAGGGAGGACAAAATTTGGGAGAAGGAATATGGCCCCATGAAGGTTTTTGCTGATTCTCTCTCTAAATAAAAAGCCCCTCCAAGTATAAAATTTTGAATGTGTAATCCTTCCTTGAGTCGGGAGACCTAGTCTGGTTCGATTCGATTTTGAGCTTGAAGCACAAGGGTTACCTCCCCTTGTTTATTGATTAAAGCCGGGTTTAAGGTATTTTTCTTCTCTTGATTGTAATTTAGAAATAGTTTATCTAATTTAATAGATTAGTTTCTAATTTATTAATAATTGATTTATTTAAATTAATTATATTTAATTAGTTTCAGTTTGGTTCAATACGGTTTATTAGATGTGAATTGATTTATTTCGGTCAAATTAAAGATATTTAAGTTTAATTGATTCTTTTAGATTAATTAGGTTTAATTGGTTTTTTTTATTTAACATGTTTACTTAAGTAGATTTGATTTGGTTTAGTTTTTTTTTTTAAAATTATTTTTTATTCTTTTAATCTAGACCCTTAGATTAAGATCTCAGCCCTAACCAAATCCCCATCTCTACTCTTCTTTCTCTTCTCCAAACAAACTGGCCGCCCTTCTCCACTTCCTTTCTCTTTCTTCTTTACCTTCCCTTGATCGAAGATGGATTCTTTGGCACTGATCTGTACGGCGGGTCTCCTCTTCGGGGGCCTCTACTGGTTCATCTGCATCTTGGGCTCAGCAGAGCAGAAGGGAAAGTGAGCGGCAGACCTCTCCGGAGGTTCAATCTCACGGGATAAAGTTCTAGACAAGTACAAACAGAATTGGTCCTTCTTCCGCCGATAAAAAAAATCACCAGTCAAGAAGCCTACTGCCAATCCCGTGGCTGCTCAAAATTCAGTCACCCGATCTGTTGTTACTAGCCATACATCCGACGATGAAGATGATGACGAGTCTGGTACAGAATCCGGTTCTGATTTTGAACCTTCACCAGAAAAGTCTGGTCGCCCCTCTCGAAGTGCCGATCTAAACATAAAACCCATTTCCTCCAAGCCCATGGATGACGGTTCTACGTCTAAGAAGAATCCGGTGAGCACCGTTCGGCTCTCTTGCAGGTGCTCGAGATTGTCCCTGCACTTGCTGCTGGCGATGATCCCTGGCAGAGCAGAGGTTTCTTCTTGAAGGTCTCCAACTCTTTGCATTCTGCTTACGTTTCTATCTCCAATGAAGACCTCGATTTTATCTTCAGTGATAAGATCCAGCTCGGTCAGTTCCTTCATGTCTCTTGCTTTGACTCTGCTTACCCTGTTCCTGTGCTTCGTGGTATCAAGCCTGTCCCTAAGAAGCGGCCTTGTGTTGGTAACCCTATCGATTTGGTCTCGCTGATGGTTCGACCTAATGTTGATATCCCAGCGGCGGCTCAGGTTTCGGAGAATGTAAAGAGAGCCGGGAAGAAAGATGGATTGAAGATGACCAAGGTGAAGAGGTCATCAGAAATTGAAGACAAAACCAAGTCGAGACGAGCTTCATTGGGAAACAATGCGAGGGCGGAGGAACTGGAGTTGAGGAGACTAAGCTTGGATACAATGCACAAGGGATGGGACCATAGTCCAGGATCGAAGAATGCCAACGGCGTACGTTCCTCCAGTTTCTCGGATACTGCTTCTATTCTTTCTGATAAGAAGGCTTCTTCCAGGAGTAACTCTAAGAATCAATATTTGAAGAACTCACTCCCTTCTCCTTTCTTTCTTTTTCCTTAACCGAACCTGTAACTCACTCCCTTCTTCTTCCTCTCTTATTTTCTCTTTACCATGGCCGAAACCCCATCTCCTTCTCTTCTATCTCTTTTTTATTTTATTTTCTCTTTTTTGTGTTCATTTTCTTTTGTTTAATTCATTTCATTATTTATTTATTTATTTATCTATTTATTTATTTATTTTTGTAATTCAAGTTGTAATATGCTCTCCAACCCCTATCATTGTGTGATATTTCTCCTATTTCACCTTTGCCTTCACTGTGTTTCATTTAATTCGCCGTGCTTCAATTAATACTTTTAGGGGATTCCATATGGAGTCCTAGGGTCACTCTAATCTAGCCCCTTAGGATCAGGGGCTGAAACCGATTGGGTTTTGCTCATTATTTTTGAATCATATGATAACCATAGGGTTTCATTAATTTCTATTAAATTAGGGTTTTGAATTAACAAATGGGTCTATGGGCCGTAGTCTAGGACGTAGGTCAGTACGGGCGTGGCTGGCCCTTCAAACCGGCTCGTAGCATTAGGTGCGTATTAGGGATTTAGGTTTTCCTATTATCTCCTATTTTTTGTACTCCAACCCTTACTCGCATTAATGTCGTACTAATCTAGATTGATTAAAGTAATGTAGTTAATGTAATTAGTCATTTCAACTGTTGTTTATTTAATTGTGTTGTTTATTTAATTGTGGTTTGTTTATTTAGCTTTTTAAATCACTGCATTTGATTTATTCATTCAATTCAATTTATTAAACTTGTGTAATTACCAATCTTTTTCCCTCCAGTGGTTTGTTTATTTTAATCAATCAATTAATTAGTTATTTAATGTAGGATAATTAATTAGATTAATTAGTTAAAAGATTCTCTTCTCATTAGCTTAACTAGGGTTTTGAAAAATGTCTAACTCATCTTAGGATTAGCTCAAGGTAAACATAATTAGTCTAATTAGGTTTCATAATTAATTTAATTAAACCTTAGGTTTAGTTTAATCCTCCTATACTAGATTAGGTAGATTAGTAAAAATGCATTCATTTAATGTAATTAATCCATTTTACTTTTATAAATTAATTAGATCTCATTTAATTTATAAATCTTTTTACCAATTAGATTAAGTAGGATTGCAATAATTTATTTCACAAATTACTAGGGATTGAGATTAACCATTTTAATTAATTCAATTTAGGATCTCACAAATTGCTCAACTAATCCTAGGTCTAGGCTTACTTAATTAGCTTAATCTAAGACTCATAATTCATTGATTAAATCATTTAAGGTTTTTAATTTTTAATTAGCGCAATCATTTCATTATTTGCATCATAACCTAGCTAGCATAATTTAGACACTTGGTTTAGGGTTTTCACATGTCATGCTTAGATACCTAGTTTAGGGTTTTCAGTGACCTAGATTTAGGACTAGTTAGTAGGGTACAAATAAACTTTGGTCAAACAAAAAGAGACCGGCCTTAGGGCCGGGCAGACTGGGTGCTTAACACCTTCCCAGTTTGTCATTTGACACTTGTCTAGAATCTTGGTGCAAACCAGTCGTATCCATCAGAGTCATTAGTCTCTCTCCCTTGATTCGGGGAGACATTTATGGGTCCTAGACCCTTTCTAGGTGGCGACTCCCTTTTACCCATAAAGTGTATCCCCCCTTGGCATTTGATGACCTGGGGATACTATCTCATCTCATTAGGGTCGAACCCTAGCGTGTGTACACGCGCTACGTACCATATCGCGATCCCGATGGAGGTCCATGATACCTACAAGAACGTCGATTCAAACTTCTTCAGGGGCAACTTTGTATTCCCTTATATATGGAATGGAAGTTGTGTTGCCAATTGAGATATAAATCCCCTCTCTTCGAGTTCTCATAGAAAGAAAGCTATCAGAAGGAGAATGGGTACAGGCTAAATATGATGAACTCAATCTGTTGGATGAAAAAAGAATGAAAGTCATAGACAATTTAAAAAAGTATCAGTTGAGAATGGCAAGAGCATTCAATAAAAATGTTTGTCCTCACAACATTGAAGTTGGAGATTTGGTTCCCAGAGAACAAAGAGCACCTACACAAGATCTTCGGGGAAAATTCTGACCAAATTGGAGTGGTCCATTCATAATAAAGAAAGTCTTATCAAGAAAAGTTGTACTGCTCATGGATTTGGATGGAGATGAATTGTCAGGTTTGGTTAATATGGATCAAATGAAAAAATATTATGCTTAAATTCAGGGTAACCACTTGAACTACATTTGACCTGATTCCTCACAATGGATACGTAGGCAACTCGGCATGTTCGAGTGCCGTCTCATCTGTACCAAACTCTTAAAAAAAATAAATAAAAAAAAAAATTTAGGGCATTGAATGATAAAAAAGAAAAGAATAGAAAAGAAAAAAACAGATCTGGAGTCATGGCTCGGGTGTCCAAGAAAGAAAGAAATGCTTTAAGATCATCATCTCGCCACTTGGCACCATAATTACTAGACAGCTTGTTTTCCCTAGTAATTTGTTTCTCCATCATCAATGGTCTACAAAAATCGCTACTTGGCATTATCAATCACAAGTCAGATCATTCCCCACTTGTGGTTCTTTTTGTTCCCCTTCCAACTATAATATCTTATCTTCAGTATGCAAGTTGGAATTATGATAAAGAACTTGTTGGTCCATGAAATATTTTTCTTTCTATCAGAAGTATCTTCTCATAGAACAAAAATATTTGTGAGCTTGTTGCCATGTCTTGTATATGTTTATTTCACTTTTTGACCAAGTTGTTCGCTTGTATCATCCAGGAACAAATCAATTATGGCTTCCCCGTGCAAATACTCTGGATGAGACTTTACGCAGGTGTACTGTGAACGTGAATGTGGATGATTCTAGGCTATTGGAAGAACTAAATCTTTCGGTTCTTAGCCAGATTCGCCGTATGCAACTATGCCATAATTTACTGAAGGAAGTTCCCAAGCATTGGGATTGTAACCTACACATGTACAAATTTGGGTTAGTAGAAATTTGTCCAACTCTGGAAGAATTCAGCGCCTGCTTGCTCTCTCCACCTAAAGGGAAACTTCTCCGTCCTACTCTGTAAGAAGACTACACTCAAGATATCCAAGAGTTTTTTGGATGGAACAAAAAGGAAATGAAGAAGTTCATGGTTTTTCAGAAAATAGACATCTTTGAAGTAGCCAAAGCTTTTTCTCGATACAGATATTTGGAGGGAATGGATCAGTGGTGCAGAGGTAATGTCTATCTATTCTGTATGATAGCACGATACTTGTTGCATTATCTTGGACATAGAGCTGTTCCCACCATCATCAAAATAGTGTTACAACTTCGAGAAGGTTGCCACATTGTTCCTACAATCCTGACTGAGGCACTTAAAGGGTTGGACTAGATGGTCATTTCTGGGAAATTTGGTACAAATCACTACATAGGGTGTCCTGTTGCTTTCCAACTTTGGTTGACTAAGAAGCTACAACTGTTAAGGCCTTTCGAACATAGTAAGCTGGCAGCCATCCAGTACCATACAAGGAGGGAAATTCCAGAATTCCACTTAAAGGCTAGTTGGTAGGAATAACTTCAAGAGAAAACTGAAGATAATATCAGATGGACCTATCAGTGGTCACCAATTGAGAATCCTATTATGATACCCCAGGATGCAATTATGTTAGGCCGATGGGTTTGAATCATACGTCCTTTTATCTACCTACTCATCTACAGTGGCAATATCAGTTACCTCAAACAGATCCAAAAGAAGTAGTGAACTTTTATCCCCCGAAAAAGCTATCCACTGGTGTCATAGATTTGCTGGCAGATTTGTGGCAAAGGCAGCTGGTGTAAGGTTTTTTTTAGAAGAAAGAGTTCCAAAACTTTAAAGACAATTAAAGATTTGGTTTTTTTGGTTTATTGTACTCGCTTGTAACCATTTTTCGTTTATTGTAAACCTAAGTTTAGAGTTGAAATAAATTTAGCCTTTTCTATCTACCTTCACATAAGTGGTGAAAAAAAAATTATTAATGCATGAGTAAGTATAAGAATGACATTTCTCCAACAAATGCCAAAAATATAACTTCAGTAAAAACATCATTTCCACAACAGTGCCAGAAAGTGCCAGTTTTACTTCAAAATGGCATTATAAAAATAACATTTCTACACCAGTGCCAGAAAGTGCTGATTCCAATACCAAAATACCATTACAATAAATACGTTTCCCCGACGGTGCCATAAGTGTAACTTCAGTGTTTAAGTGACAGGAAAAGAGCATCATTTTTACAAACAGTGCCAGAAAGTGCCAATTGCATTGTAAAGATGATATAATAAGAATTTCATCTCCATAACAGTGCCAGAAAGTGCCAATTCCTTAACCAAGATGCCATTATGAGGATGACGTTTCAGTGCCAAGATGCATATGAAAATTCTTTTTCTGCAACAGGGCCAAAAAGTGCCTATTGCATTGACCGGATGATATAATAAGAATATCATCTCCACAACAGCGCCAGAAAGTGCCAATTTCATCCTTGTTTCCATAATAATATTGAAAAATATTAATCTCAATGCCAATTTTCATGTTAAGATATCAGTAAGATTGGAAGTATCAAGAAATGCTACAAAGAGGTCAATCTGATCAGAAGGTTGAGGTACGTTATAAGAAAAATATCCTTACAATTTCTCCAGTGAGTTGTCTCTTAGGTATGTATTCCCTTCCTTATTAGAAAATGATTGCATTTTGAGATAATTCCCTCATACTTGCATTCTTGGCCAAGTCCAGGACATTTCATGTATGTACCAGCTCTAGTGGTATGATTTACTAATACTAGTCAATTGGATATACTATCATATTAATTTCTTGTTTTCATCAAATTTTACCATCAGAGTCTAATCATTCACCTTTTTTATTGCACCTCCGCTATTCCTGAGTAGAATATTGGTAGTGCATGCTCTAGGGTGACAAAATTTTGTTGTTATTTTCTTTGTCCTTCGACTGTTGTACAGTCTTGGCCAAATAGGGGCACTCTGTAGATACCTTATTTTGTCCCCCCTCAACAATGATGAATTATGGGTAATGAGGAGACATATATTTTCTCTTTTGGAAAGAAGTTGAATTTTCGGCACAAGTCTAGATTATCCCAAAATTTGTGATCAGTCAAACCCGATATTTTTAATGATGCAGAGAGGGTAATCAAAAGTGGTCATTAATACCATTTGCTAGAAGACGACAATCGAGCCTAGCAGGTGCTCGATTCCCGTATCATTGTAAAGTATTCAAAAATACGGTCTCATTGATATCTTGTATGAAAATAAATGGATAGCCAGGTGTGCCGTAATGCTTACTTGAACTTTGAACTAGTTAAACCAGAATAAACCACACCTTAAACCAAACCAGACCCAACCCTGAACCAAACCAAACCTAAAACTAAACCAAACCCTAAACAGACCAAACCTTGAACCAAACCAAACCATGAACCAGACCAAACGCTAAACCAAACCAAACCTTAAACCAGACCAAACCCTGAACCATACCAAACCCCAAACCATAAACGAGACCAAACCCTAAACCAAACTAAACCCTAAACCAGACCAAACCAAAATCTAAACCAGACCAAACCCTAAACTAGACCAAACCTTGAACCAGACCAAACTCTAAACTAGACCAAACCCTAAACCAGCAGACCAAACCCTAAACCAGACCAAACCCTGAACCAGACTAAACCCTGAACCAGACCAAACCCTAAACCAGACCAAACCCTAAACCAAGCCAAACCCTAAACCAAAACCCTAAATCCTAATCAAAACCAAAACCCTAAACCCTAATCTAAACCAAACCCTAAACCCTAATCTAAACCAAACCATAACCCTAATCTAAACCAAACCCTAAACCCTAATCTAAACAAAACCATAAACCCTAACTTGAACCAAATCCTAAACCCTAATCTAAACCAAATCCTAAACCATAATCTAAACCAAACCCTTAACCCTAACTTAAACCAAACCCTAAACCCTAATCTAAACCAAACCCTAAACCCTAATCTAAACTTAAACCAAACCCTAATCTATACCAAACCCTAAAACCTAATCTAAACCAAACCCTAAACCCTAATCTAAACCAAACCCTAAACCCTAATCTAAACCAAACGCTAAACCCTAACTTGAACCAAATCCTAAACCCTAATCGAAACCAAATCGTAAACCCTAACTTAAACCAAACCCTAAACCCGACCAAAACCCTAACCTAACCCTAAACCCAAATCTAAACTTGAACCGAAAACTAAATCAAACCTTAAACTTAAACCAAACATTAAACTTAAACCAAACCTAAAACTTAAATCGGACCAGACCAATCCCCATCCAAAACTTATCAACCTACCCACGACTATTTACATGATAAGATCTCCATGAAAGTCTGCTGCCCAAGCTAGGAGTAGCCGGCCAGTCTATGGGAGTGTCTGGAGACGTAAACGAGGTGCCACGGGACTTTTAGAGTATAACAAGGTGACACATGCCTTGTTACCCACACAAACGGGGTGACACAAAGGGGGATCCATATAAGGACTTACACAATCTGTGTAAGGCCTTACATGGATTGTGTAAGGGTTTACAAATCTGTGTAAGTCCTTACATGGATTTGGCCCCCTTACACGGCCTCAGTCTTTTTTTACACCCCTGCCCCTCCTCCTCTCCTATAAATAGTGACCCCCAGGTTACTATAAAGACCCGATAGAAAAAATAGAGAGAAAAATTCCTGAGAAAAATCCCTAAAGAAAACATTGTAAAAGAGAGAGAGAGAGAGAGAGAGAGAGAGAGAGAGAGAGAAGAAAGAAAAAGAGTGTAAGAATCCTGAGCCTAGCTACTAAGTTAGATGAAGTTGAAGAAGTCCTATCTCATTTCTAGAAGCCCAAGTTTTCATATCAGATTAGTATTGAACTCCTGTTCAAGTTCTTTTTATTTAAATTCAACACTAGAAATACGACGCGAAAGCTCTGACAAAATTCCTGAGCTGATTCCAACCCTAGAAATATGGTGCAGAAGCTCTACCCAAAATTCCCGAGCTGATTCCAACCCTGGAAATACGACGTGAAAACTCTGCCCAAAATTCCCGTGTTGATTCCAACCCTAGAAATATGGCATGGAAGCTCTACCCAAAATTCTTGAGCTGATTCCAACCCTAGAATACGGCATGGAAGCTCTACCCAAAAATCCCCGAGCTGATTCCAGCCCTAGAAATATAGTCGAAAGCTCTGTCCAAAATTCCTGAGTTGATTCCAACCCTAGAAACACGGCATGGAAGCTTTGCCCAAAATTCCTGAGCTAATTCCAACCCTAAAAATATAAAATTCTTGAGCTGATTCCAACCCTAGAAATACGACACAGAAGCTATGCCCAAAATTCTCAAGTTGATTCTGACCCTATGAATACGACACGGAAGCCCTGCCCAAAAATTTTCGAGTTGATTCCGACCCTAGGAATGAGGCACGAAAGCCCTACCCAAATTTTTAGAGTTGATTCTGACTCTAGTACGGAAGCCCTATTCAGATTCCTAGAAACTAGAATCCATAGTCACACCCTAAGAAAGAATCCCTGTCAACTTTCTTACCCAGGTGCTGGAAGTGTTTGATTTCTCCAAGAAAGAGAAGAAAATTGAATCGTTGCCGCTGAGTCACAGAAAATTATCGAAAAATTCACTTTTTTCATTGGTCATTATCATGTAGATACTATATTGTAATTTTATTTGCCTCATTTCTATATATATTATTTTATGTGTTTATCGTATAAAATAATGATTTACTATTATAGTTTCATGTATTAATTTTAGTATCTGTTCATTAAATGTAATTCGTTTCATTATTTCATGCGTTACCGCATATGTTCCTCACATGAAATAACGATTATGATTTTCCTACCATAGAGCATTGCACGTGTATGTAGATAAGATAATTGTATTTTTTATTATTTTATGTAAATTTAATTATTTCTTGTGAAATTTTTTCAAGCAAGTTTATGTATATATGTTTGCGTTATTTCATGTAATAGGACTTTTATGCTAGCTTAGACTGTTAAAACTCTGGAGAATATTCAAAATCTAAGCTTCAGGTAGAAAGACCGAAAATTTCGGGCGAGGTGGGTACCTAACACCTTACCATACTCGTAACCTGACATGGACCCCTATCTTTGGAACAAACCAAAGTATGAAGTCAAATTCAGGGGTTCCTTCCTTTCACAGGAATCCAACTCCCTATTCAAGCTCTATCCTTCGATCAAAATTGGGCTCCACCATAGGGTTCTATGCCCTGAATCCTAGATGGCGACTCCAAACATCATGCTTCCCCCATCCCCACAATAGTCGCCAGACCATGCTTTGGAGACCATTCAATCCATTCACCCCTTACGAGGCAGATCAGAGGTGAGAAGGAAGGAAAAAGAGAGAGAGCAAAAAGGTATTTTCCCTTACACATGCATTTTACACATTTAGAATGGAGCTACCTTAAGTTTTACTCTCTTTTTGCAGATTTTGAATTTTAAAGGCCTTAAGGACTATCAGGCGCTATATCTCCAATTTTACACTTAAAAAGGTCTTGTTTCTTTCATGGTTGTGAAGAGGATGAAATTCTGAGCAAGATGGATGTGTTCAATTAAAAGTACACATTCGTTTGGTCATCTGTACAAATGATTATTCTTTTCGGACAAAAAAAAGAATAATGGATCAGAACTGAACCGAGATGCAGAACCAGCCCATCTGCAGTTGTCCTAGGGGTATAAGGAATATTTCAAATGTCAACAAGGATTGATAAACCACACCCTTAAGTGATTGAAGATTCATTTTTGGTAACAACAACTACCTAGTGTAGTTGGTGAGTTGTGGTGTGCAAAATCCCTTCCTTATTAGGAGGTTTCAAGTTCAAACCTCTTGGCTGCCTTTTTTTTAGGTTTTTTTAGAATATTTTCTCTCTCCTATGATTCTCTCTCTTCTCTCTCCTCCACTTCACCATAAAATCATCCAAAGGGATCCACCCTTGGACATCCTCCTCTCTCTCCTATTCCCTATAAAAGGGAGTCCACAAAACCCTAAAGGTTGGTCCCCCTCTTCCTCTCTACTTCTCTTCTTAGGTTTTTTTTTAGTTGCTCTTTCTCTCTCTCTAGTTTTCACTTTCTCTAGCTCTAGTTCTAGGTTTTTTCTTTAAACACTTGTGTAAGTTCTTTTTGTTCAATTAATGCAACCACTTTTGTTTCTGATTCAGTCTCTTATTTTAATTGTTTAAACAATTGAAGTTGTAATTTTCAAGTTCTAGTTCTAGGCTCAGTTCTAGGTGACAAGAACAAGCTATGGAGCATGTCTTTCAAGTTAAATTTTTCTCTTCAGATTTGTTTTCTCTAGTACTAGAAATTTCAGATTTGGTTTATTGCAAATCTGGTTTTTAGTACTAGTACTATCTCAAATCAATCAAGTTTTCAATTCAAGGATTGAAGTTCAAGTAAGCAGGCTCCTTCAGTAGTCTTCTCACCCCCCTCTCATTCCCTCTTCTTGCTACTCCTTCATTCTTAAAGTAGGATTTAAATTTCAGTTTTTACTTTGATGCTTTCCCTTTCTCCCAAGGTCCTTGGCTAGATGCATGTGTTGGTTTTGCCCCTCTCTAGCTATGAAACCATCCTTCTATTTTAATTATTTATATTGCATCCCTTACCCTACAACCAAGTAGAAAAACCCTTGTAACAGTACTCTATGGTAAAGTAGGAAAGCTTATATTATATATGGTGTCACACCCCACCTCCACTCACCTGAAGGCTGGCGAAATGGACACGCATCCAGGATCCACGATGCAGCACTTTAAGTTCATAAGATTATGAAATGAATTCTAAAATCACATACTTATAATATAAACAAAATATATCAACTGGTTATTTCTATTGATATTTATCATATTTACACAAAAAGAATGTTTTCACATCTTGATCATAATTACAGTTATACTCCTATAGGGCTACATCTGTTAGGTACAAAAAGAATAAAAAATAGAAGATCATACTCCCATCCCCAGCATGCTCCAAATGCATAATCATCGCATACACATCCATCCTCGTGTGCAACTAGCTCCTCATCCCAGAGGTCACCTCCGTAGAGAGCCAGGACCTCGATCATAGTTTCCAAAGGATTTTCTGAATCAACATCTAAAAAGGGGCAACAACGGAGGGTGAGCTTCCACGAAGCCCAGTGAGGGGTAACACACACAAGCAATCATGACAATTCAAGAAAATGCAATAGTATAACTATTCATGCCTAACCACATCAATATGAATGCAATTATATGAGTGCAATGACATGATCCATTTATTATCAAGCAATTCTAAGCAACAATTTCTAAGTCCAAAGGGGGTATAAGTGCTACTATAACGTAGGTATTATCCCCAGTCATTAATGTATGCTATCAGTCCCCAAGGATACTAGTTAGTTGCGAGTCAGGAGTGTGCTGGTTCCAGAACCATATCATTACCCGACAAACCCTATTAATAACCCTCTCATAATACCACTACACCGAATCCAACATCGCATGTAGGGTATACCCGTCACCGAATCAAACATCGTGTGAGCGTCTGTCACGATGCTGGAATCTTCACACCTCAGTCACCAAAAATCTTCCCCAACCACGGACCGTTAGACGAGAGGATTAGCCAATACGTAAACCCCTATTGGCAAGGGTTGTAGCACCAGGGTGGTTATCCTAGCCCAATGCATTATAATATGCCATAGCTCAATTCAATCACACTCACACACACACTCACCCTGAGCATGTAGTGCTGCTGGCACCAACCGTTGGCCACCCTGCACCCCAGTCACACACACACGCACACATGCACAATTATAATCTATATTCTCATGCCACATCAACACCTTATATAAGGAATAATATAATAATATGCCAAAATGATAAAATTCATTCACATATGCATTATGATGCAAGCATTCTATAAAAACACACAAAATCCCCTCACCTCGTGTTTTAGATGGTGGTAGATAGTTGATGGTTTCGTGTAGCATGTTCCCATCACTTCTTGGTTCTACTCCTAGGATATATAGTGTTTTTAGGTTATTCGGTTATTCAAAGAGGAGTGGGACACTAAGACTCGTGCCCCAAATAAAAGGATTAAAAATTAACTTTAAAATGGTTCACCGGTGGATGCTCACCGGTGGATGATCATCCGTCGGTCAGTTCACTGGTGGACAAATCCGAAAGGAATGCACATCCTACAATATTTTCATTGTTGATGGTCCCTACCTTCACCGGCTGGCCGGTGACCATTAGCCGATAAAGTTAAAATCGGGGTTTTCTTGCCCAGATCAGCCCTATTAGCCCTGTGGCCCCTATGTGTAGTGGTGGAAATGTGTGTTTTTTAGTGGGGTGTCATTTCTCAACTCCTTTCCTCCCTTCTCCCTCTTTTGTATGGTTTATAAATTGGGTTTTGTGATTTTAGGGTTGGTTTTCATGTAAGACATCCTCACACACTTAACTTAGCTTAGGTTTAGTGAAGTTAGTGAGTGGATCAACATAGGGTTCGAAGATATACCCAATTTCCCTAATACACAAGTCTAGGTTGAGGTAAATTGGGGAACTCTTAGGTTGATCTCATTGAATGGTCATTAATGGCTCATAAAATCACTCTCACACACCATACATAGGTTTAATTTCATTTTCCCCAACTTAGGATTAGGTTAGGATGTTAGGTTATAGAGGATTTTTTCAAATTCCCAAATCCTAGGGTTTTGGGTAGGGGTTTCATAGGGATTTGTCCTTAGACCCAAGGTTGAGTGAATAACCTTGCCAATGTAGGTCTCTTATTCTAATTTCCTCCTCCCATTATGTAGTCTTTATGGTTGGGTAGGTAGGATTTGGTTGGGTCTCCATTACTTCCAATAAAGAGTGGAATGGGAAGGAGAGAGAGAGAGAGAGGGAGAGAGAGAAAGAGAAAGAGATTTATGTGTGTGTGTGTGGAGAGATGAGCATATGGGCTTACCTTAAGAATGGAGCCCTAGCCTTCCTCCTTCTTTCCTCCCTTGCTCTCCTTCTCCTTCTTCTTCCTCTTCTTTCTCCCTTTCCTTGTTTCTAATTTTGTAGGAGAAGAAGTGAATGGCAAGAGCCCTATTTATAGCCACTTGAGTCCCACTAAGGGCTGTTTGGGGAATTAATGGGTTTTTACCCAATACCGGGTTATTCCACTATTCGGAACTAACGGCCCACTTCAAGATGTCCCGCCACATTAATCAACTCCCTAACACATTGTTTCATCAATGTGGATGGGTTTGGGGTGCACGATCGTAAGGTCTTGGGTCCCACGGTGAGATAACCTAAAATTGACCTGTGCACTCACTGTATGGTGTTCGCCGATGGATGCTCCATCCGTCGGTGACCATTAGCTGGTGAACGCTGAACTGGTCACTTTTGTATGGAGATCTCTCCTCAGTTTGAGTGGGGCCTTCTCCAGGGTTTCTAGTGTGTGTGAGGTTCAACTGACCTTTCCCTTCAGGTCTGGAATCCCTTCTAATTACTTAAGCCTGGGTAGCAGGTGCAAGTGGGGTCGCCCTTCCTTCCTCAGCAAATGGCGGATGCAACCCAGTACTCTCTGGTACTGGTGTCCTCCGGTGTCACACCTAAAGATTAAAATAGGAAGTTTTAGGGTTCGGGTATAACATTCCCTCATCCTTACAAGAAATTTCGTCCCCGAAATTTGACATACCTTGTGATCCAAACAACCGAGAATATTTCTTCTTCATTTCCTCCTCATGTTCCCAAGATGCTTCTTGTTTGGAGTGGTTTCTCCACTTGACTAGTACATAAGAAATAGTTTGATTGCAGAGAATGTGGTCTCTCCGGTCAATGATTTCTTCTAGCTGTTCTACACACTTCCAATCAGCGTCAAGTTCCAAGGGTACATGTGTCAAAATATGAGCTGGATCAAAAACGTACTTCTTGAGCATGGAAACATGAAATACATTATGAGCTCCTTCCAATTCGGGTGGCATAGCGACCCGGTAAGCTATTGTTCGAACTTGACTCAATATCTCATAAGGTCCTATGTATCGAGGACTTAGCTTTCCCTTCTTACCAAACCTCTTCACTCCTCTCATTGGGGAGACTTTAAAAAAAAATTTATCACCCACCTCAAACTCTAAGTGTTTCCATCTGACATCCGCATAGTTTTTCTGTCTTGATTGAGCCACCTTAATTCTCTCCCTGATTACATCCACTTTCTCACAAGTGGCTTGGATTAGTTCCGGGCCTAGGATCCTCCTTTCTCCAACTTCATCCCAATACAAAGGCATTCTGCATTTCTTACCATACTGGGCTTCATAAGGTGCCATGCTTATAGTAGCTTGGTAGCTATTGTTGTAGGAGAACTCTATGAGTGACAAGTGCTCATCCCAACTATAGTCCATATCCAACACACAAGCCCGCAACATATCCTCTAGGGTCTGTATAGTTCTCTTTGATTGCCCATCTGTCTGTGGATGGAATGCTGTGCTAAAATTTAGTTGTGTCCCCATTGCTTTCTATAGAAATTTCCAAAAGTTGGAGGTGAATCTGGCATCACGATTGAAGACAATGCTTGTCGGTAAACCGTGTGATCGAACAATATTGTCAACATACAATTGAGCCAAAATTTTCCATGGAGTAAGTAATTCTCATGGGGATGAAGTGGGCCACCTTGGTCAGTCAGTCTACAATTACCCAGATTGTGTCATTCCCCTTCTGAGTACGCGGTAATCCTGTGACAAAATCCATAGTAATGTTTTCACACTTCCATTCTAGTATAGGTAGGGGTTGTACTAAGCCATATGGACTTTGCCTTTCTGCTTTGATCTATTGGCAATTCAAGCACTTGGCTACATGGGTGGCTACATCAGTTTTCATGCCACACCACCAATAGGTCCTTTTTAAATCCTTGTACATTTTTGTACT
Source organism: Macadamia integrifolia (assembly GCF_013358625.1). NCBI lineage: Eukaryota > Viridiplantae > Streptophyta > Magnoliopsida > Proteales > Proteaceae > Macadamia > Macadamia integrifolia. The sequence continues at coordinate 26,342 of NW_024870534.1, read as the reverse complement.
ACCGGGATGGATGGAGTAGGGTAAACTGTGAGCTTCTTTCAATATTAATTCCATCATCTCTTCATCCTTTGCTACGCAAAGTCTATCCTTGAACTTGAGGACCCCATCTTTAGTCAACTTGAAATTTAAATCTTTTTGTCTTCCTTCTTTGATATCACTTACTATTTTCTGAAGATCCTCATCCAGAACTTGGGTGGCTTGGATTTTCCCCACTAACGATGGTTGTATCATAAGTGTAGCCAAGGTCACTGCCACCTCATTCGTTAGTATTTCCAAATCCATTCTTCTAGCTTCCTCAATTAGTAGGGTGAACTGTGAGCTTCTTTCAATATTAATTCCCTCATCTCTTCATCCTTTGGTACGCAAAGTCTATCCTTGAACTTGAGGACCCCATCTTTAGTCAACTTGAAATTTAAATCTTTTTGTCTTCCTTCTTTGATATCACTTACTATTTTCTGAAGATCCTCATCCAGAACTTGGGTGGCTTGGATTTTCCCCACTAACGATGGTTGTATCATAAGTGTAGCCAAGGTCACTGCCACCTCATTCTTTAGTATTTCCAAATTCATTCTTCTAGATTCCTCAATTAGCTGTTCATTCACCGTCAAGGATGCTAGGGATAGAGTCTGAGACTTCCTGCTCAATGCATCAGCCACTACGTTGGCCTTCCCTGGATGGTAATGGATGGTGCAATCATAATCCTTCATTAGTTCCAACCATCTTCTTTGTCTCATATTCAGCTCCTTTTGGGTGAAAAAGTATTTCAAACTCTTATGATCGCTGTAGATCTCACTCCTTTCCCCTTATATATAAATAATGCCACTAGATCTTTAAAGCAAAAATGACTACTGCTAACTCCAAGTCATAATTGGGGTAATTTTTTTCATAGTCCTTCAGCTGTCGAGATGCGTATGCTGCAACCTTGCCATTTTACATCAACACACAACCTAAGCCCAACTTGGATGCATCACTATATACTACCATTTCGGCATTGCATTCTGGAATAGTGAGTATTGGAGCTGTTATTAACTTTCGCTTTAATTCCTGGAAACTTTCGCTTTAATTCCTGGAAACTTTCTTCACATTCCTTAGACCATTCAAATTTCACTCCCTTCCGTGTTAGTCGAGTCATAGGTCTAGAAATGTATGAGAAATTTTCAATGAACCTTCTGTAGTATCCCGCTAACCCCGGGAAGCTATGAATTTCACCTACATTCTTAGCTGCCTCCCATTCTACCACAACCTCTACCTTCCCAGGATCAACTTCAATGCCCTTCTCTGAGACAACATGCCCTAAGAAATGCACTTGTGTAAGCCAAAACTCACATTTACTGAATTTTGCATACAACTGCTTCTCTCTCAATCTCTGAAGGGAAAATCTCAAATGGGTAGCATATTCCTCCTGGTTCTTCGAATAGATCAAAATGTCATCGATGAACACGATGACAAAGTTGTCTAACATATCATGGAATACTCTATTCATAACTCCATGAACACTGCAGGGGCATTGGTTAGTCCAAATGGCATAAATAGGAACTCATAGTGTCCATAATGGGTCCTGAAACCTGTCATCCTTATGTCACCCTCTCTGATCTCGAGTTGACGATAACAAGATCTAAGGTCAATTTTAGAGAATGTGGTTGCACCTTGCAATTGATCAAAAAGGTCATCGATTCTGAGCAACAGATACCTATTCTTGATAGTCAGTTTATTGAGTTCCCTTTAGTCTATGCACATTCTCATACTCCCATCCTTCTTCCTAGAAAAGAGTACCGGTGCTCCCTATGGGGACACACTAGGTTGGATGAACCCTTTTTCCAATAAATCTTGTAATTGTTCCTTCAACTCCAATAGTTCTGAAAGTGCCATACTATATAGAGCTTTTAATATAGGTGCTGCCCCAGGAATCAAATCAATAGTGAATTCAGTCTCCCAATCCGGGGGGAGTCCAGGTAAGTCATCAGGAAAGATGTCTGAGAATTCTCTCACTACTTCTATTTCCTCTACCAACTTGCCCTCCTTAGTTGTGTCAATCACAGATGCCAAATAAGCCTCACATCCTTGCTCTAGTAATCTTCTCACTTCAAGTATAGATATCATTAGTTTCTTGGACTTCTTGACTTTTCTCCCTTTATAAACAAACTCACCTCCTTCTTGAAGTTTGAATACAATTTTCTTCTTAGCACATAAAACACATGCCCTATAGGCGGATAACCAATCCATACCTAAGATAACATCGAAGTCATACATCCCTAATTTAATCAAATGCAATCATTTCCCGTCCACAGACTTGAATAGGACATGGCTCATAAATCTCCTCTAATCCTACCTCACTCCCAGTCGGTGTTCTAACTACTAACTTATGTGTTAACATTTTTGGCTTGATATTCATCTTAGCAGCAAAAGTGGGGGATACAAATAAATGTGATGCACCAGTATCAAACAAAACATATGCATGGGTCATCGATATCAACAAAGTACTTATGACCACTCCAAGCAATGCCTCCGCTTCCTCAGTAGTCAGTGCAAACACTTTCCCTTGCAGTCTAACTCCTTGTGGTGCTTGAGCCGGACGGGTGGCGGATAATGGCTGCACTAATCTAGCTAGTCCTACATAGGGGTCACACGGTCTCCTCTATGAGCAATTCCTTACAAAGTGACCCATTTGTTGATAGACAAAACACCTTAAGGGGACCGTCTGAGACTGTGCTACCATGGGTCTAGGTGGTGGTGGTGTTTGTCCTATTTCTGTCTTCTATACTGACCTGAGGCTACACTAGTATATGTCCCCATATCAAACCTGCTAGGTGCCACTATCCGCTTCCCCTGTATGGTATGATAGTTCTCTCTTTGTTTGTCCTCAATGGGTTTGGTAGCCTGAACCACCTGGGTATAACTGTGGAGGTACTGAGCCACTAACACAGCCCCTATAGTGGGTCTTAACCCTTTCTCAATTTTCTTCTCCTTTGCTTGATCCCCCTTCAAATGCTCAGGTGCGAAGAAGAACAACTTCTCAAAATCTTGCTGATATTCCAATATAGAGTTAGACCCTTGTTTCAGCTCCATGAACTCTGTTTCCTTCCTCTCCCTCACACTATCTGGGAAGTAGTTGTTGTAGAATGCCACTTTAAAGTGTTCCCATGTGAGTTTAGGCTGTAGAGCCACTAGGATGGGTTCAGTGGACTTCCACCATGCATTTGCCTCATTTTGTAGTTGGTAGTCGGCACACATCAGTTTCTGTTCTTCAGTGAGGGTCATTACCTTAAATTCCTTTTCCATTCTCTCTACCCATTTGGTGGGTGCCAAAGGGTCCTGCACAATCCCTCCAAAGTAGGGAAGCCTAAACTTCTAGAACGTTTCCATCACTTTCACATTGTCCATAGGTATAGGCATTATGGCTTGGCTCTGTGGTGTCATTTGCCCCTGTGTTAGTGGTGCATCAGGTCGTGGGGCATAATGTACATTGGAGCCTTCTGGGTGGGTTGTGTGGTGAGTCATTGATGCTGGGACTTGTTGTGCCTGGGGAATAGTGGTAGGAGCAACGTTAGGTATTGGTTGTGTCTATAGTCGAACAGCTTGTGCCTCTCGAGTCTGAAACACAGCATTGATCTGTGCATTTAGACCCGTCATAAACTCCAGTTGCTGCTATTGTAATCCTTGCATTATCACGTTTTTTTGCTGTTGTAGTCCTTATAACATGTTGCCCATAATTGACACTACATCCTGGGCAGAAAGTATAGGTGGAGCAGGAGGGGCTGCCTGTGCTGTGGTATAGGGCACCTCTTCCCTACTTGGTTCCGAAGTCGGTGATCAACCCATAGTAGATGTAGTAGCACGGCGTGGCCGTTTAGCTGGCCATCCCACTTGTGTTTGGGATTTTCTAGGAGCCATGTGAACCTTTCTGTATAAGAGGTAACATAGGCAACTTAGTACAATTGAGCATGTATATTCAAGTCTTTTTATGTACTAGGCTCAGACACCCACATCCTTCGTGTCCACATATTGAGGGAAGGAAATATATAAAATGGACCCACACATATAAAGAAAAGAAAATAAATTCTCACCTTGTTACCTTCATCGGTTGATTCTCACCGGTGGATGGTAATTATTTCACCGGCCAGCCGGTGAACACTTTTACTATCTTTTAAAAGGTTTGGTCGAGAACTCCCATTTTCACCATAACCTCTTCCTTTTCTTGCCAAGAACAATCGGAGAGCTCTCCCAAGATTGAAAGAACATCATCCAGTGATCTTTTCCGCCAATCCACTCCATATTTCACGTAAGAGGCAAGGTTTTCCTCCCATTTTGCTAGATTTTCCATTTTCCCCAAATTTTCTTCTCTGTGAAACCCTAACTAGGGATTTATGTGAAATTTATTTCATTCTTTTCAAATGTGCCTTTCCTTTTGTATACACTTAGTTGGATATTATATTTGTTGTGTTTGTATGCAGCCATGAGTTCTAGAAGAGACACACTAGTCGAAATGCTACAGGACAGATTCCAACTCCTCCAGAACCCAACTTTGACAGATTTTAGTTTAACTTTGCAGAAAGTGCGCAGAAATGGTGGGTGTTTGGAAGTAAACTTGTGGACTCCGGGAAGGCAATATTGCATGGTCAAATACCTTCCTTTGGTATAGCGAGGCTGTTCCAGGCACTGGGTTGGTCACCCCTCTTGGACCTAGGGGACAGATGTTATCCTCGCTTGGTCCAAATGTTCTTTTGCAATCTGAGGGGCGAGGAAGTGGGGAAGAATGATTATTGTCTCACAAGCCGAGTTATGGGAGTAGACCTCTCCTTCCCCATAGCCAAGTTTGGTGCTATTACTGGGATTTCAAGCATCGGGGAGAGTGTATATTTTGCTCCTAAGACTAGAAGGGGAGCATTCATTCCCCAAGATAGTTTAAATGAGATGTGTCGGTAGTTGACTTGAACCACCGGTGGATGGACTGGGTTCAGCCGCTTTAAGACTATGCCCAAGGTGCTTTGTAGGGTAGTTCAGTTAAACATATAACCAGCTGGTGGTCATTTCAATGAAGTTTCTCTTCTCCAAGCCTATGTTATCCTTTGCTTGTATGTGGGTCTCCAAATCAACATCCCATACCTATTGATGCGGCATATGGTATATCAGGCCAAGTACCCAAAGGACGAAAATTTGCTTTACGGAAATCCCCTTACTAGTATTTTCGTACACTTTGGGGTCCCCTATGCTGACGAGCCAAGAGGTATCCTTTCGATTTACACTCCTTAGTGAAGATGAAGGTTGACCTTAATGATGGTAGTGATGCTGAGGGGGTGCCGGTAATGGTCCCTATAGGAGTTGACCAGGATATGGATATGAAAAACAATGAGGAGGCCAAGGAGAGCGAGGAAGATGGGGAGGATAGTGAAGATGATGGACCTCCACTGCGTCAAGGCCGTAGGAAAACTACCCCACATCCTCCTTACACTTCATCTCAATATGTCGGTGGTGCTTCTTCTTCGACCGCACCAGGTGATGCAGTGGGTTGGGATCGGGTGATGCAGGCTATGGAAACATGTTTTTGGGGTCTGAATACCCGTATGGACAACATTGATGATAGGGTCAGTCATCTGGAGGTATGGACTCGTAGGTGGGACACTTACTTCGGGCTAGCAGATACTACTCCAATTTCTTCGATACCATCCAGTGATCCACCCCAGCAGTAGTTTTTCCTAGGTCCTCCAATCTTTCAGTCTTGTTCTTAGGATTGTGATCCTTTTGTGTTTTATTTGTGTTATTAGTGTTATTAACTTGAGAGTTATTCAGTGGGTAGTTATCGTCTATGTAATTTGCTCCTAGTTAAGTCTTGTATTCTCCTCTCTCAAAGTTGTAAGTTGAATTTGTTATTAATGAAATTATCAGTGTTATCCACTTAATTCTTCAACTTTTTTCCTATGTGTGAACTATGATTTATGTACTTATCTTTAAGTTTTTATTTATAACCAAATCACCAATAGTCCTAACATTTCATAAGTTTATAACTAAAAGCAGAGTATCGCGCTCTGAGACCACTCGTTATCACACCCCCCTCCACTCACCTGAAGGCTGGCGACATGGACACGCACACATGTCCACAATCCATCCAGGATCCACGATGCAGTACTTTAAGTTCATAAGATTATGAAATGAATTCTAAAATCACATACTTATAATATAAACAAAATATATCAACTAGTGATTTCTATTGATATTAACCAAATTTACACAAAAAGAATGTTTTCACATCTTGATCATAATTACAGTTATGCCCCCATAGGGCTACATCTGTTAGGTACAAAAAGAATAAAAAATATAAGATGATACTCCCATCCTCAACATGCTCCAAATGCACAATCATCACACACGGATCCATCCTCGTGCGCAACCAGCTCCTCATCCCAGTGGTCACCTCCGTAGAGAGCCAAGACCTCGATCACAGTTTTCAAAGGATTTCCTGAATCAACATCTAAAAAGGAGTAACAACAAGGGTGAGCTTCCATGAAGCCCAGTGAGGGGTAACACACACAAACAATCATGATAATCCAAGAAAATACAATAGTATAAATATTCATGCTCGACCACATCAATATGAATGCAATTATATGAGTGCAATGACATGATCCATTTATTATCAAGCAATTCTAAGCAACAATTTCTAAGTCCAAAGGGGGTATAAGTGCTACTACAATGTAGGTGTTATCCCTAGTCATGAATGTACGTTATTAGTCCCCAAGGATACTAGCTAGTTGCGAGTCAGGAGCGTGCCAATTTCAGAACCACATCATTACCCGACAAACCCTATTAATAACCCTCCCATAATACCACTACACCGAATCCATCATCGCATGTAGGGTATACCCATTACCGAATCAAACATCACGTGAAGGTCTGTCAAGATGCTGGAGTCTTTGTACCTCAGTCATCGGAAATCATCCCCAACCACAGACCGTCGGACGAGAGGATTAGCCAATACGTAAACCCCTATTGGCAAGGGTTGTAGCGCCAAGGTGATTATCATATCCCAATGCATTCTAATATACCACAACCCAATTCAATCACACTCACACACACACGCACACATGCACAATCATAATCCACATTCTCATGCCACATCAACACCTTATATAAGGAATAATATAATAATACATAAAATGATAAAATTCATCCACATATGCATTATGATGGAAGCATTCCTTAAAAACACATAAAATCCCCTCACCTCGTGCTCTTGATGGCAGTAGATAGTTAATGATTTCGTGTTGCGTGTTCCCATCACTTCTCGGTTCCACTCCTAGGATACATAGTGTTTTTAGGTTATTTGGTTACTCATAGATTCGGGACACTAAGACTCATGCCCCAAATAAAAGGATTAAAAATTAACTTTAAAATGGTTCACCGGTGGATGCTCACTAGTGGATGATCATCTGTCGGTGAGTTCACTGGTGGACAAATCCGAAAAGAATGCACATCCTACAATATTTTCATCGGTGGATGGTCCCTACCTTCACCGGCTAGCCAGTGACCATCACCCGATAAAGTTAAAATCGGGGTTTTCTTACCTAGATCAGCCCTATTGGCCCTGTGGCCCCTGTGTATAGTGATGGAAATGCGTATTTTCAATGGGGTGTCGTTTCCCAACTCCATTCCTCCTTTCTCCCTCTTTTGTATAGTTTACAAATTGGGTTTTGTGATTTTAGGGTTGGTTTTCATGTAGGGCATTCTCACACACTTAACTTAGCTTAGGTTTAGTGAAATTAGTGAGTGGATCAACATAGGGTTTCAAGATATACCCAATTTCCCCAAAACACAAGTCTAGGTTAAGCTAAATTCGGGAAGACTTAGGTTGATCTCAAGGAATGGTCATTAATGGCTCATAAAATCACTCTCACACACCATACATAGGTTTGATTTCATTTTCCCCAACTTAGGATTAGGTTAGGATGTTAGGTCATAAAGGATTTGTTCAAATTCCCAAATCCTAGGGTTTTGGGTAGGAGTTTCATAGGGATTTGTCCTTAGACCCAAGGTTGAGTGAATAACCTTGCCAATGTAGGTCTCTTATTCTAATTTCCTCCTCCCATTATGTAGTCTTTATGGTTGGGTAGGTGGGATTTGGTTGGGTCTCCATTACTTCCAATAAAGAGTGGAATGGGAAGGAGAGAGAGAGAGGGAGAGGGAGAGAGAGAAAGAGAAAGAGATTTATGTGTGTGTGTGTGGAGAGATGAGCATATGGGCTTACCTTAAGAATGGAGCCCTAGCCTTCCTCCTTCCTTCCTCCCTTGCTCTCCTTCTCCTTCTACTTTTTCTTCTTTCTTCCTTTCCTTGTTTCTAATTTGGTAGGAGAAGAAATGAATGGTAAAAGCCCTATATATAGCCACTTAAGTCCCACTAAGGGCAGTTTGGGGAATTAATGGGTTTTTACCTAATACCGGGTTATTCCACTATTCGGAACTAATGGCCCACTTCGAGATGTCCCACCACATTAATCAACTCCCTAACACATTGTTCCATCAATGTGGATGGGTTTGGGGTGCACGATCATAAGGTCTCGGGTCCCATGGTGAGATAACCCAAATTTGGCCTGTGCACTCACCGTATGGTGTTCATCGATGGATGCTCCATCCATTGGTGACCATCAGCCGGTGAATGCTGTATTGGTCACTTTGTATGGACATCTCTCCTCAGTTTGAGTGGGGCCTTCTCCAGGGTTTCTAGTGTGTGTGCGGTTCAACTAACATTTCCCTTCGGGTCTGGAATCCTTTCCAATTACTTAAGCATGGGTAGCAGGTGTAAGTGGGGTCGCCCTTCCTTCCTCAGAAAAAGGTGGATGCAACCCAGTACTCAGTGGTACTATTGTCTTCCGGTGTCGCACCTGAACATTAAAATAGGAAGTTTTAGGGTTCGGGTATAACATATGGTGCATCCCTCAGGCTAAGTAGAGCTACCTACTTGTGTGACTCTCTCTAGCTTTTTCCATTTTTTATTTTATTTATTTATTTTCAGCACTTTTTATTTCAGTTATTTGCTTTTTAAATGCATGGTTTGAGTATTTAAATTTCTAGATGACGAATGGTTAGGTCGTTCAATTTTTATTGCAATTTCAATTCCAATTTTCCTAGATGTGTTGGTTAGAATGTTTTTAGATGCATGTATTTTAGGGCTGTAGTTAGAATTAGATTACAATCATCAATCTATGCACTTTTTGCATTATTAAAAGAAGCTAAAAATAAAGTGGTTGCTCTCCTTGCGTTTGACCCGTTAGCTACACTAATCCGTACGCTTGTGGTTACTTTTTAAATCCTAACACCTAGTTACCTAGCCTAAGCTCACTATGTATGGGTTTAAGGAATATGGTTGAGCATAAATGTTACGCCTATGCCCGAATCTAACTACTAATTTTATGGTGACAGATGATGAGCCAGAGCTAACTAGCACCAATGGCTTCTGGCTAACAGTAATTTACTACTGGGAAGAAAAGAATGATTCTTTGTGTCACTGTTGGTCGTGCCTACAACACTAAAAGGGATTCAAACCACCCATGAAACTTGGGTAACATTTCTAACCTTAGAAACCTCCTCTTTATTTCAACGTGTTGGGCAAGCCCATATTAAGGCTATAGAACTCTTACATAAGTCCCTGGGCAAGAGAGGCTACGGTAGGGAGAGCAACTCAGCCAAATAGGCATTTTTGGGGTAACTTGATGCTCTAACTAGTTGCACCCCCGAAGATAGAAAATGCTACCCAAATGAGGTTATTTTGAGGTGGGGCCCACGGCTACCTACACGTATGCCCTGAAACCCCTCCAATGGGTGTTCACACCTCTATAGTGATAGATTAATGGACATGTACCCCGTGATGGTGGACCCACACCATCCAACAAATGAATAACCATGTTTGACCAAAACTCATTTTCAGACAAACTTGCTTTGGAAATTTATGAGGCCTATTTGAAGCCCAACCACCATTCACTTGCTCATTGATTCATGTGCATGTAAAGGAGGAAAAAGAAGAAGGAGAGGAAGAAGAAGAGGAAGAGAAGGAGAAGAAGAAAGAGGGAGTTGAGGAAGGAGCTCCTCTTCCAAGCATTCCTTTGAAGACCGATCTTCCCCATTGCCAAGGTAGGTTCTTCCTCCCTTGTACATGTGTTTTCTCTCCCTTTTCCCTCTATAGAATCATAACCCAAGCTAAGAAAGGGACCCTTGGTATATTGTGCACTAAATAGGGACATTGGGAAGATGGAACTCATAGCTAAATGACCTAATAACTAGGTTCATTCTAACGTATGGGTATGGAAGCCATGAAAGTGGGTGCCCTATGTTGTGGAAAAACACCAGTTTGAACCAAGGGAAGGGTTAAGAACAGCTCCCCCACCATAGAAACTATGATTTCATGCCCTTACAGGAGTAGGATGACCATAAGGAGAAACCACGGTTGGGAAGCCAAATGGGAAGAAAATCCCAATTCTGGGCTAACCGGCTGACCCGACTGTTCGATCGAAACCCATCATCCAATTGCATCAGTTGATCTTACCCAAGCCTGTACACTTTTGAATTCATTATCCGATTGACACCAGCCAGTTAGAATCATCATCTAATCCTATCATCCAATCATAGTTGGTTTGAACTGTTACTTGAGTTCTAATTGGAATTTTTGTAGGGTTTTTTATTTAGAGATTTTAAGAGAATCAATTATGATTTTTATGCATGTTTTATATTAGGTTAACGTAACCTAAGCAGAAAGACACATGGATTAGTTGCTAAATTTCCTAAATTCGAGATCGATTTAGGTGAGAATAGGTGATTTGGCTTAATTTATGGAGTGTTTATGTTTTAATTTCATTTCCGCATGTTCATATTTGTTGCCATACAAGTTGTGCATTGAATTCATAATTTTGCATGTGTTATGAGATTGGAGCATGTTTGTGTGAGTATGTGAAAATGTGAGAATGTGATGAGATGTGGATGTGGATTGTGAGGGGCACGGTGAGGCCAAATGAGGAATTTTGATACTGTGTGCCCTGGGTGCGTGAGCATTCATTTGATGTATTTGCATTCATAATTAGTATGCATGGATAGAGATTACATCACTGGTGCTACAACCCCTTGCCAATAGGGGATGAGGTATTGGCTAACCCAGTGGGCAAGTCCAAGATTCGTTACGGAATGCCAAGTCCATTGTAAGATGAGTGAATGTCGTACACAGTTGCTATATAATGTGTACTATGCAGTTGGGGGGGATTACTCCTAGGGGCTTACTGGTACTAAAATATAAATATAGAAACCGGTATGTTTCTGCTTGCAACTAGCTTGTATTCCCAAGGGACCGATGTGTACTGGTGAAGAGGGATACCACTTATTCTGCATAGTACTCAAACCACTCTATTGGACATAGTGTGATTTTCTAGGTTATTAATTAAAAATGATCTCATGTTGCATTAATGGACTTGGTTGAGCATAGCATGACATTGATTTTGGTATATGTGTGCTTGTATACCCCCATCCCTCATTGGGCTTGTGAATCTCATCTCACATTTTATCCCCTTTTTAGATGTTGATTCAGGTGCACAAGAATCAGAGCTGAGCAAGGCTCCAATTAGCGGAGTTGTTGAGTAGGAGTAATTGGAGCTCGACCACGATTGTGGCTATGAGAGTTGTTCCTTTGGACATCTTTTGGTTGATGTGTATCATCTCATATACTTTTTAATTATTTTTGTGTAATTATCTTGTTTTTTTATAGTACTGTAATTATTGGATGGTGAGCTCAGAAACAAGGTCTATAACTAACTACGGTAACATTTAGCAATTCATCAGCTGTAACTACAATATAATTCTAATTAAATTATGTGATTCTGTTAAATTATCTTGCATGTTATGTGTTGTTAAAGTACTACATCCATGATCTTGGAGGATTAGCTGGCCACTGAATGTTGTCCAAGTCAGACAGCCTTGGTTTATGGAGACAGGGCGTGATAGTAAAAGAATATGGGGATTCAACTTGATGTTGTCTGATGATACGAGGAAGGTGATCGAAAGATGTCATTGATGTCCTTTGCCATAATAGTCTTATTATCATCTTACATGATTTCAAGTCTTAGCAAGCATATAACTTATTTTCCATTTTATGTGATTTCATGTACGTAGTTGTAGACACCACAATTTTTCACGCCTGAAAAGGCTATGCAATGATGAGTCGGGAACCTCCTAAGACATGGAGGGAACATATATTTATGGTTGAGATATTATCTTAAACCTAGGTAGTGTATCCATACTCCCATTCTGGCATAGGATGGTTTGAAAAATGAACAATAATGTTTTCCAAAAATGTCAATAGCTTTTGACATACTTAGAATTGACTAAGACCACCCAATTAACCATAGACCATTTCCAAATTGAGTCAATAACAAAATTGGACTAGCCCTCGAGTCAACTCGAGCTAGAGTTGTAGTGACTCAGAACGATGCTAGGTGTTCTCTAGCCGATGCCATTTGCACCTAGGCTGACAATTGTCGAATTTCAACTATGTCAATCAGATAGCAGATTCTTCCAAATTGCTGTGATTTTATAGGAATTTGGTGAATCTTCGAACTTATCTTGACAAAATCTCATACTTGACGCCCAATGAACATACCTAGAAACACACTGAGACCCTACGAGACCTAGAAGAATCTAGAAACACATGCGACGATTGTGTTAATTGCCCACACCCTATGGAAATATACACTTTCTATAAATATACTCAAATCTCTACAAGCAAGGAAGTAGATTACACACTCATATGGAAGCTTCTCACATTTGCCTTGGTGGCCAAGGAGTCTTCCAACTATAAATATATGACTCATCTCTAGTTTGGGGATCCTACACAATATTACGGATGCATACCCAACTTCAGTCAAAGCTGTTGAGATTCTCACACTGGGATCGTAAGGAACTGCTACTGAAATTCTCATCAGTTTGAGTTTATATTGACCACAAATGTGAACATGCCCTTCCAACCACCAAGCTCCCTTCACGAAGTTGTAGGGGGTAAGTCGTCCTTAATTTCCATTTTTATAAATCTTCATTCTGAGTTTTGTGCCCTCAGTCATCATACTTTTATTGAGCACAACTTGCTACTGTCCCAGTAGGGTAGTAGTGAATTGCATCCAGTTAAATGAGTTTCTATTGGGACTTTTACAATACTTCCTAGTTGCAGATTAGGTCCTAATCTAGCTACTGTACAATTTTCATAATTTTCTAATTTCATTTCATATTTTTCTTAAATTAATTTCCTTGTTAGCCAGTGCAAGATCTTTGATTTTCTTTCGATGGAATCTCAAGTTGTAGGCCTACTAAATATATTTTCTTGAGGTCCTTCGCAAAAATTCTCTTTCGAAACTGTTTTCCATGATGCCCTCTCATTTATATAGTCTTATTGGAGTTTTAAAATTTTGTTTGGATTTCTTATCGATGGATTTCTAACTGTTATTTTATATTTTTCGCATATTTGTACATTATACTTTGTCCTTTAATTGCGCACTTGTATAATTAGAATGTAACATTGATTGAATGTGATGACCCCCAACCCCATCTTCAACTTCACCGACACCATGCTTCATAAGTAGAATGCTAGGGCTAGTTTCATCTTTAGTCTCATTCTTATACATGCTTGTTTTATATTCTGTATACTAACCGTACAGAGTAGTTGAATACAGGTATGTGGATGAACTTCCACTTTACCTTTTTTAGCAATATTTTCATTTTAATACATGATTGATTATGATGCTTGTATGTACTCAAAACCTAGATGGCCCATTAAATAATTTGTGTAAAGACCTAAGGTTGAAGTTTGGTTCTTATTGGGTGGACCGAAGTTCCTATTCCCTTGGATTGTAACCTTACACGAACCCTAACCCATGGTTAGACATTTTGGATGGAGTCATTTCTATTTCAATTTCAATTAGATGGGTCCTAGACCCAATCTAGGTGGCGATTCCTAGTTTATAGAGACTGTTGGACCCACACCACTCTTTTCACTAGAAGAGGTCTCCAAAACCATGCTAGTCATCATAGTAGCCTTGTTACCATTTGTTTTCCCCATCCCTCTGGTTATCAAGTAAGTTTGGAGACAACACCCTACAAGGCAAACATGTGAGTCGAATAAGCGGACGAGAAAATGCTCCCTTGAGAAGGAGAGAGAATTCCCAATCCGAGAGAAGGAATAAGAGGGTGTAACCCTTAATTCATTGTTCTTACAAAAACCAAAATCAATCCAATTAATGAGGGACTTTTGATCGTTTTGTTGTATTGGTTTGTTATTGGCATGGTTTTGGTTTTAGCCCGGTTTTGGGTTAAGTTTACAAAATTATACAAAACATTGGTTTAGTTCATGAGTTTGGGTTGATTACGGTTTTTATCAGTTTGGATTCAATACAATCCAGTTTTGGTTTGGTTTATGGCTCGTTCAGTTTCTAGTGTGATCCAGTGCGGTTAGGTTTTGGGTATCACACCCCAATCCCCATTATGGGATACCACAGTGTGAGTAGGACACTTACCCATTTTACACCTCTATTAGGATCTTTGATAGACCTTAACATTCAAAACCACACATCACCGAACCACCATAACAATTTGCAGTGGAATCTGAGCATATAATATAGCAGAATATAATTAAATAGGGTAACATCTAATGATTGTGTATACCATTAACAGTGTCATACCATAAACAACAATTCATGACTTACATATCATAATCCAAAAGGAATACCAATTACAATTCAGTATCAAAATGTAAGAAGACAACCAATCCTCTCATGGTGCCGAATAGGCACAGGTATCACAAGCACAATCCGGGTCGTGCTCTTCAACCTTTGGCGTCCACCAGTCGGTCACTCTGTCTCGAGTGCAAAGGAGGTAGAGTCACATCTCAGTGGTACCACGGTACCTGCATCATCATCTAAAAAGCAATATATATGAGGGGTGACCTCCAACTAGCTCAGTGAGGGGTGGGGTTCATGCACACCCAAAACACACATGTATATTATCCACGATGACACATAGTCAAGGCTACGAATGATGCAATTCATTTGATTATTAATCCACCTAATATATGACTAAGTCTAGTAAATGCTACTACGACACATTAGGCTATATTGGTCTTGGAACTCTCACATTGGTCACCCAGTGATACAAACCCTAGTCCAGATTAGGAGCCTTCTCATCCCAAAATGCGATCATCGGTCACCCAGAAAACTCCTAATAAGCCCCTCTTGGTAGTCACGACATCGAAATCACCATTGGCCACATCAGACTAGTTACAGCCTCCGATAACAATCACATCTTACCACGGGTGTGGCATTTTGAAAAGGTTCATCGAACATACAACTATTGGGTTATCCAACACCTTACCCTCTGTTGGCAAGGGGACATAGCATAGGGAATGTCACCTAACCACAAATATCCTATATGCCTTGCATAATGATATAATTAGTATGGAATACGATACTGGAATCATCTATCGGCTACATCGCATCCATTTCCAAGTATAGTCCCAGAGTACACAATACCAGAATCATCATCGGCCACAAAGTGTAATCCACAACTATATACCTATCTAGCATACAAGCAATTGAGTATGGGCTATGCTATACTGGAATCACCATAAAGCGTACCCATTTCCAAGTATAGTCCTGGAGTACACAATACTAGAATCGCCATCGATCACAAAGTGTAATCTACGACTATATCTAAATCTAATGCACATACTAAACGAATGAATGCAACATACACACTGCAATCATGGTACTGGAACTGCCTCAGCCACACCGGATCCCATTACACATCTCAACGTAGATCACATATCATAATTTCCAATTCCATAAGCATAACCATCCAATATCTAAACATGTTATTATATTCATATACTCAATTAACAATTAAAGAGCATTCATGATTTCTAACATATGTGAGCAATTTCTATAATAGTAAAGACTCCACAAAATAAAAGTCAACCACCCCTCACCTTGTTTATACTTGGTTGGTTCGGGTTCCAAGTGTATCAACTGGTGTTTACTAACTTTCGTTCTCATAGTACGTGCTTGTCTCTATCCTATGTACAAGGGAAGTTGGGTGTTAACGCATGTCGTAAACACCAAAGAGGACCCATAGGGGTTATCCTCAAAGGGCATAAGAACTACCAATTCCGGACAGCACTAGGGAGTCACCGAAAATATGACACCGAAAACAAATAATTTCCATCTAAAATATCAGTTCTGTTTCTGATGGACCAAATATAGGACTCTTGAAGGTCTGTACTTCATCAAAAATATGCCACTAGAAACAGCCAGGTTGTTTTCGATGGATTCCCAGAAATGAACACACGAATTTGGGGTTTTTTGGCCCTGGCCTGATTGCTGGGATTTGTTCTATTGAGTGTATAGAGGTTCTTTCTACCTTCATTTTAAGCTAAATAAATCTCAATTTCACTAAGCCATTTGAGAGATAAGATGATCAAAACCCTAACTAGTCACTTGGTCTTGGTTGTTGCCAGAGCTCACCCGGCTTGGTTTGAACTCGGTAATCACATGGGAGAGTGAAATGTACACTCACTCGACCTTCGAGAGGTGCTGGGTCAAGGCTTACTCCTCCATCCCAATAATTCACTCCCTTGCTCCAATGTACAAGCTCAAAATGAAGAAAAGAGGGTGGTAGGGAAAGATAGCACCTACCTCCAGCAAGATTTCGACAACAAGGTATGTAGCCGAGTAGGTTAATCCATCATTCAGGGCATGTGGACCAACCTCCTTTGACTCATAGGATGTACAAGTTAAAGGAAAGGTGTGGGAGAATGTGTGGGGTCATCTGAGGCTATTTACGATGCAGGTGGCGGGACCCACGAGCATCGAAACCCAATCAATAGCCCAAAGGACCATCGAAAATATGCCATCGGATCAGCCTAGGCTGTTTCCAATGGGTGTTTCCGGTGGTCAAGGTAGTGTTGTGCCTTGACTACTTGCTATCCCCAATTGAGCCTTCCCTAGGGGTTTACCCTAGCTTGTGGTCATGTTCTTTGACAATTTTTGTACGTGTCGGGACTCGGGTAGGGAGTTGTGAATTTACATACCATTTAGGGTCAGAAGGTTTGAATCCTCTCCAGTTAAACTGGCATGAAATACACAAGAAAGTGGGGTCATCCCTTTCCTTCTTGCAATGAGATGGCCCGAGCTAAGACCCATTGGTACTTCGTATCTTCTGTCCGAGATCTATCACAAAAGTCCAAATTAGACCGGGTTAGGGTACAAGTGTAACATTGGGATTGTAATATTCAAACCGAAATTGACCCAAATAAAACTTCAATTCGAGACCTCTCGAATCAATTTGATATGGTCCAAATTTGACATCCCTATCGGGACGCTAGGATTTCCTCATAAAATTGTACACTACCACTCAATTCCATTCTTCCATCCATGAAATAATGAAAATGGATGAATTTTCAACCATCACAACCACGTACAATATGGGAGAGAGAGAGAGAGGTGGGGAATAATGGGGATCACATTTGGACTATCTCATCAGCCACCGGTGAAGGAAAACTTCATTCTGATAAAAATTTGTACTGAAATTTAGGGCTAAAAAGAAAGATCGAAATACTGCAAAGCTACTAGTTTATTGATATAATGCATATCATTGTGAACAATTTACATGGGAAAGTTGAAAATCTAAAATATTTCAAAATTTTATCTGCTTGAGTGTCCGGTAACAGGGTTTTTTTTTTTTTTTTGGCTAAAGGTCAACAAAAGAATATATTAATCAAAGAATAAGGAATTACAAAAAGAAAAAGAAGAAACTCTTTGAGATTTTACACCACCTTTGGCATGGCCATCAGCAGCGAATATCTGAAGGCATGGAAATTAGAAAAAACGAAATTTGGGTCTATTAAGACAATCTCAATTAAGATCAAATAAATCTAAATCTAGAGCACCATCCCAATTTGAAGAAGTACGAGTGACTGCAGTGAGTTTCGCTAGTTTATCTACTATATTTTTTTTTTCGCTAAATCGTCATTTGTATATTAATGGAAAAAAGAAAAAAAAAACGTGCACAACTCAGGAAAATAAAAAGATAAGAGAAGGGAGATACACATAATCCACCTTCGGCATTGCCATCAGCAGGTTAAGACACCCAAACCCAAACTCTTCACAATTGAGAAATAAAATAAAGATAAGCTATTGCAGCCTATATCTTGGGTGACCAGAGGCAACCGAGTCTAAATCCATCTTGACAAAAGCCGGCCAAAAAATAACAGGGGATGAAACATCAAAACAGGAAGCTGACTTGGATAAGAAATCAGCAATAGAGTTGGCTTCTCAGTAATAGTGAGTGATCTTCCACTCCACCCCTTGAAGATAGGAGGAACAAGATAACCATCGTTGACGCATGATCCAAGGTAATTTTCTTTTCATTAAAAGAATTACCACAATGACCAAGTCACATTCAATCAAAAGGCGCTGAGCTTCCAGTCTTTTGGTATGCTCTAGACCTAAGATAATGTCCGTGAATTCAGCTTCGAAGTTTGTATAGATGCCACGATATTCTCTAAAGTTTGCAATCACCTCAGCTCTCTCATTTCTGAAGACACCACCCGCCCCAGATTTTCCTGGGTTTCCTAGGGAGCACCCATCAGTGTTCAACTTTAGCCAGCCACTTTGAGCGGGGGGACACTAAAAAATAGGAATGCATTTTTTATGTCTTCGATGAACTCCTGGGAATCTCGCACACATTAGGTCTTCAAGAGATACCGCCACTCCTGTATGACCCAAAGTTTGGGAGCGAATTTCAGCTTTCACTCTAGTGAAGCAAACACTCACAGGGCTAATTATTCCTTCATAGCGCCTAGAGTTTCTTTCCAACCAAATGAAGTACGGGATCAGAATAAAGCCCTTCCACCAAATTCCTTCCAAAGAGATGGATTTTGCCTGCATTTTCCACCAACTAATCAAGTGATCATCGTCTATAAAATTAGGCCACTGCATACCAAAATAGCCACAGAACAAACTTCACATCGAGGTAGCAAAACCACATTTATAGAAAACGTGGTCTTTGCACTCCTTTGCCTAGCCGCACAATTCACATCTGGATGGCACAGGGATCCCCCTCTTTTTCACGTTGACTTCAAGAGACAATTTTTTTTTTTAGCAGCCTCCAACCAAAAACATATTGATGAAGAAGGATAGAGGATTGCCATAAAAAGGAAAACCATCCCACTTTAGGTAGACTTCTTCTGAATCTATCCCAAGTCGAGTTCACCGTGAATACTACTGCCATAGTAGGGCACCAATGGCACTCATCCATTTTATCAGAGATATGGATAGATTTGGCTTCAAAAAAAATTCTAGCCATAAATTTTGAGTCACAGTAGGGAAATTCCATCTAAAATTGTGAACAAAATTTGAGACTTTTGCCTTTAAATTCACAAATAAATTACCTTCGAGGGAAGATCTTTCTAAAATAGAGGATTTTCCAAGCCAAGAATCTATCCAGAAGTTGATATGATGATTGTTTTTGACTGTCCAATGCTCATTGGAGGAAACAAAATTCCAAACTCTCTTTGCTCCTGGCCAAATGGTGGAGGGTACATGATAGGACTTAAGAGAGCCATCAGCTTTGAGAAAGCGAGCTTGAAATGTCACACCCCATTTTCAGTAGACCCAACTTACCATTAGGAATACCGACGGTATGAGTAAGACACGTACCTGTCTTACAAACCTACCATGATCTCTGATAGCAGTACCTTAACATTTTTACAATCTCACATCACAAACCCACATAAGCAGATAAATCAAAGTATAATGGCGGAATTTATAAATAAAATGGGGAAACATCTAATGATAATATAATAGCAATAACTGAGTTATTCTGTTACATTCATGCATAACATATAATATAATCTCAAGAAAATATACAATCCACAGTTATATCCAAAAGTATCAAAATATAATGTACAATCTCACGGTGCGGCATAAGCACAATGGTCGCAAGCACAATCCTGATCGTGCTCCTCCGCTTCTGGCATCCACCAGTCACTCACACCATACTCCGACCCAGAAGATACTAGGTCACCCACTATGGCCACCACGGTACCTGCATCATCTGAAAAAGGATGTATATATGGGGCGAGCTTTCCAACTCGTTGAGTGAGGGGTGGGGTTAAGCACATCCAAGCAAGTTAATAGCAATTTATGATGCACGATTGTGGAAATTAAACACATAGTCCATGATGCTCATGATGTAGTTCATTTGTTTATTATCCACCTAACAATACAAACTAAGTCTTGTAAATGCTACTACGGCACATTAAGTTGTATCCCTCATCTCGAAAACGACATCGACTACGCAGCGATACAAACCCTAGCTGTGATTAGAAGCCTGCTGGTCCCCATATGTGTCCATGGATCACCCAACAAACCCCTGATAACCTCTTCCTGGCAGTCACGACACTGGTAACATATTGGCCACACAGGACAAGTTCCCGCCTCTGGCAACAATCACCTCGTACTGCGGGAGTGGCACTTTAAAAGGCACATCAAACATACCACAATGGGTAATCCAATACCTCAACCCCTGGTGGCAAGGGTGTGTAGGACAGGGAGTGATACCTAACCATATATATACTACATGTCTTCATAATGATACAATTAGTATGGATTACACGATACCGGAGAGACCTTGGCCACAAAGTATAATCCATCTCCAAATACAATGCCGGGTACACAATACTAGAGAGACCTTGGCCACAAAGTGAAACCTAAGATCGTTTACCTAATCTAGCATGTAATTAGCAGTTGAGTATGAACTACACAACACTGGTAAGACCTCAGCCACGAAGCGTATCCATTTCCAAATGCAGTCCTAGGGTACACAATACCAGCGAGACCTTGGCCACAAAGTGTAACCCATGACTACAACTAACTCTAATGCACATAATCAATGCATGAATGCAACATACATATGGTAATCACAACACCGGTATCACCTTGGCCATGCCAGATTCTGTCTCACACCTACAACCAAACACACGGCGATCATGGTACTGGTACCAACTTGGCCACACTAAATCCCATTATACATCTCCACACAATTCATATCATATTGGAAAATGACAATTACAATTAAACATATAATTCTAAGCATGTGAGCAACTTAATAAATAATAAACATTCCAAAATTAAACACAATCCATCCCTCGCCTGTTTTACGATCAGGTGTGTTTGGGTTCAAGTACGACCACTGATCAATCAATTCAATTCTAGCTTTAGGGAACATGTACATCACTATCCTAGACATAAGGGAATCGTACATCAGTACGCTTCAAAAACATCGGATTAGGGCACGGGTATAACATTCCCCCCACCTTACAAGAATTTTGTCCTCGAAATCGATCGTACCTGGCAAATCAAACAATCCAGGATACTGCTTCATCATTTCATCTTCTTGCTCCTAGGATGCTTCCTATTCAGGATGGTTCATCCATTTCACCTTGATGAAGGAAATGGTGCGGCTGTAAAGAACATGGTCCTTCTGATCAACAATCTTCTCCGGATACTCCACGTAGGCAAAGTCCTCATCTAACTCACGGGGTATATAAGTCAAAACGTGAGTGGGGTCGGGAATGTACTTCATCATAATAGAAACACGGAAGACGTCATGTGTACCTTCCAACTCTGGCAATAAAGCTATTCGATAAGCTACCAGTCTGATCCTCTTTAGTACATCTTACGGTCCCAAACCTTAGACTAAGCTTTCCCTTCTTGTCGAACTGCATCAACCCTTTAACTAGGGAGATCTGTAGGAAGACCTTGTCTCTAACACCAAACTCTAAATGTTTCCTCCTAACATCTGCTTGCTTTTCTGCCTAGACTGAGCTGTCTTGATCCTTTCTCTAATCACATTCATCTTCTCAGTGGTAGCCTGTATCAAGTCTAGACCCAAAATATGTCGTTCACCAACCTCATCCCAATAGAGTGGAGTTCAACACTTCCTATAATACTATGCCTCGAATGGGGACATTCTAATGGTGACCTGATAACTATTGTTGTAGGAGAACTCAATAAGGGAAACGTGCTCATCCCAACTATAACTCATATCCAAGGCACATGCTCGGAGTAGGTCCTCTGATGTCTGAATAGTCCTCTCTGATTGACCATCGGTCTGAGGGTGAAAGGCAGTGCTGAAAGCCAACTGTGTGCCTATTACCTTCTACACACATGTCCAGAACTTGGAAGTGAACCATGGGATCTATTGATTCTAGGCTAACCAGCACGATTCTGGGTTATCAATGAGCCATCGACTTGGAAAGGATACTGGGCAAAGTCAATGGGCTTTCTAACCGCCTTTCTTTTCTGACTGATTGATGTCTCCCCCCTTTACTAGTAACTGGCCTACCCTGGGCTCTACTAGGTCTCGATCAAGAATTCCAGCGTACTGTGCCCAGTACACAGCTTCTTCCGTTAATACAAGGGCGACAGACTAGCTTTCAAACTATTTGGAACTCTCTGCCGACATGGACATGAATGCCACAACCCTACGTGAATGGCAGTAGGAGATTGAGAAGAACAAGAGGCTCCTGTAGCCCATCATAAGAAGATAGCTTATGGATTAGTTGTCGCTTAGTTGAAAGCTATGGGACTCTGAAAGATGGAAACAGGGGAGTTGGCTAATAAAGATGGACAGTAATGATGTTATCGACATACAACTTGGGCAACTTGTCTATAGAAAATGTGATCTTGATTGAGATAAAGTGAAATGCCTTGGTCCAAGCGGTCCACAACTGCCTAAATGGCATCCATACCCTTCTGTGTACGGGGTAGGCCTGTGACGAAGTCCATGGTAATATTCTCCCATTTCTACTCCAGAATAGTTAGGGACTGCAATAACACATGGGGCCTTTGTCACTTAACCTTGACTTGCTAGCACGTGAGGCATCTAGACATATGCGTAGCCACATCATTCTTCATTCCTTTCCACTAGTAGGAGCCCTTGAGGTCCTTGTACATTTTGGTACTGCCGGGGTCAATGGAGTATGGAGAGCTATGTGCCTCTCTCAAAATTGTGTCTCTCAAATCACCATCACTGGGCACACATAACCTCCCTTTGAACTTGAGAATCCTGCTATCAGTCACCAAGAAATCTGGGTCCTTTTGGGTTCCTTCCTGGCATTCTACTATCAGCTTCTACAACTCTACATCAATAACCTGAGCTATAGTGATCCTATCCACCAGACTAGGCTGTACCACAGATGTTGATAGTGACAAAGTGATGCCCTTTACTAATAACTTCAAGTCTAGTTTCTTGGCCTCCTCTAGGAGATACTCATTAGTGATCAGTGATGTAAGAGTCAGTGACTGGGATTTCTGACTAAGTGCATCGGCTAACTCATTGGCCTTTCCTAGGTGATAGTGGATAGTACAATCATAATCTTTCATCAGCTCTAACCAATGCCTCTGCCTCATGTTGAACTCTTTTTTGGTGAAGAAGTAATTGAGGCTCTTATGGTCACTAAAGATCTCACTCTTCTCACTATACAGGTAGTGTCTCTAGATTTTTAGTACAAAAATCACGGCTCATGGGTGGGGTAGTTCTTCTTATAATCCTTTAACTGATGGGATGCATAAGCAATGAATTTCCCATGATGCATTAATACACAACCCAATCCCAACTTGGAGGAATCACTATACCCAACCATACCACCTGTACCAGTCAGAATAGTCAAAACTAAAGTTGATACCAACCTTTGCCTTAGCTCCTTGAAGCTCTTTTCACAAGCATCAGACCACTCAAATTTTACATCCTTTCGTGTGAGTCAGGTCATCGGAGTAGCAATGCTAGAGAAGTTCTCGATAAACCTCCTGTAGTATCTGGACAATTTTAGAAAACTACATATATTTGCCACATTCTTGGGAGTCTTCCATTCTAGAACTACTTTCACTTTGTCTGGGTCAACCTTATACCCTTGGCTGAAATAATGTGGCCTAGGAATGCCACTTGTGATAGCCAAAACTCACACTTGCTGAATTTGGCATAGAGTTGCTTCTCTCTCAGCCGTTGCAGTACTAACCTCAGGTGAACAGCATGTTCCTCTGCACTCTTGGAGTAGACCAAAATATCATCAATGAATACTATCACAAACTTGTCTAAGACATCCTAGAATACCTGGTTTATCAAATCCATAAATGCAACCGGTGAATTTGTCAACCCAAATGACATTACCAAGAATTCATAATGTCCATACCTTGATCTGGAGGCTATTTTACTGACATCACTATCCTTGATCCTAAGTTGGCTGTAGTTTGATCTAAGGTCGATCTTAGAGAACACCTTGGCACCTTGCAACTAATCAAACAAATCATCTATCCTTGGCAAAGGATATTGGTTCTTGATGGTTAGCTTATTAAGCTCCTGGTAATTAATGCACAATCTCATACTTCCATCTTTCTTCTTGACGAACAATACCGGTGCTCCTCATGGAGACACATTAGGTCTAATGAATCCCTTCTTCAGAAGGTCTTGAAGTTACACTTGTAATTCCTTCAACTCTGTGGGACCATGCGATAAGGGGCCTTTGACACTGGTGTCGAACCGGGGAGTAGGTCTGTAGCAAACTCTGTCTCTCAGTCCGGTGGTAAGCCTGTCAAGTCATCCAAGAATACATCAAAAAATTCCCTCACAACATCTAGCTTGGTCAATGGCCTAATTCTCTATTTCAGTATCCATCACAGATGTTAAGTAGCCTTGACATCCCTTATCCAATAGCTTCTTCATATGGAGTGCAGATATGATAACTTTCTTGGGTTTATCTCCTTGGAACACAAACTCATCATCATCACGAGGTCTGAAAATGATAGCCTTCTCTATGTTGTAACCCGGCAGTCACTGAGAGGGGGGTTGAATCAGTGAGTCCAATTCCGATCCCCAAAAACCTTTCTGATGTCTGGCCAAGAAAAACCTGATATACCTGTCCCTGTTTGTACACAGTCGTATGCACACTCAGCCTCTCATAGGCACTTCCAAGTATGCACACCCATTCCACATTCCACGCACTTCAATATCAAATGCAAACAACAAACACCCACAACACAGGGTTTTTACGAGGTTCGGCAATTTGCCTACATCCCCGGAGTAGTGCCTGTAAAGGATTCGTACCTACTCAATACACTACTTTTGACTGCACCCACAGTCGAGAGCACCCACACCCAATTTTCTCAAGCCGAAGCTGAGATGGCACTCTTAGTGCCGATACAATGTGTAGCACCCACTACACGGGAGCACCCACTCCCGGTGCTTAGCACCCACTAAGCACACAATAAATAATACAATTAAATTGGGCTTATATCAATGCCCTATAGTCAAGCTTTGCCTAGCATATGCATCCACAACTAGCTAGCATGCTTACAGTTCATCCACAACTAACCTAGCATATATACATTCATCCACAACTAACCCTAACATACATACATACATGTAATGTAAAATCCAGGGTTAGAGAATCTCACAACCGATTGCCTGGGATGACTGGAAACTTGTACTGACAAGTTTGGTGCTCACACCTTCTCTCTCCTTGGCTTCTTGCTCTTCAAAGCAAACACATCTTTGCTTTATTCTCTTCTTCCTTGGCTTTGAGTTAATATACCATTAACACACTTCAACCACCTCTTTTACCTCCTTTAATGGCCTAAGAACATTTATCATCAAGAATGTATGTTCATTCAAGGACCAACAAAGAGGGGGAAGCTTCTCCTACCAAAACCGTAGGCTTATTTCACTCAAAATCCAGTTTTCTTGCTTCCATGGTGTAGGGCTTGAAAAAACAAAGAAGCTGCAACTTGGTTCACCCAAATCCGACTTAAGATGAAGGAGATATGACCTTTTGAAGTTGGAGCAATGAGATAGCCGAAATGGAATCTTCGTACGGGTGGCGTAGGCTACACCGGCGGGGCGCGCAACAGGGGCGAAATCTGACCGTAGATCTCATATAAGAGATCTTATAACCCAAGCCGTCCGATTAAACCAACGGACAACAGATCCAAACCGTTAGATTTGAATCTCGATGACGTCATCATGACGTAGGCGCTGACATCGTCAGAAGTGTTGTCGATCTATGATTGGTTGCTTTTCCGGATTTTAAGGGAGCTTGTCTCCCACTCACAAAAGTGAAAATGCATATTGACCATTGGATCCAAATCTTCCATGATGGCTTTAATCAGATTTCATGAGATCATTAAGATCGGAATCCTTTTTATACCTTCTGTACACGCGCGAAACACAATAACATACCTTGATATAGTGTAGCGCCAGTGCATCAAGAATTATGCA
>NW_024870533.1:254260-274877 GCF_013358625.1 Macadamia integrifolia | reverse complement strand
GGGGGGGGGGAGGGACCAACCAAATATTTATTGTGCACAAAGACCTGACCAATGATTCCATGAAACCCATTCATTGGGCATGTCAATGTAGACAACAGCCCACCCCTTGCACCATGACCTACATATGACAACAAGCCAAAGAGCAAAGAGGGGTGGAAATGCCTGACTATGGCCACACTCACAAAAAGAGGCACTAGCACAACTACACATGGCAGGAAGCAAAGCACATCAAACTGCCACGGTGCCTAGATGGGATTAATCAACGAGGCCAACGCGTCATTTCCACGTTTTTCACATGCCATAACTCTCTTGGGCGTGCTGTACAAAACTAGCAAAAGTGGTAGTAGGCTGCGGTGAGGGTGTAGGTGTAGTGTGTAGGCTGCCATGCAAACCCACTAGCACACATTGGCCGACCAAGATGCAAAACAAGGGGCTAATCATCCGGACCATCATGCCATGTTGCTGTCCTTCACATGCCATGCAACTCTTGGGCATGCTGTGTGGCTACTGGTGACGTATGTGGTAGCAGCTATGTAGGGAGCCATGCACGCCCAGCAGCACACCATGGTAGGCCACAACGCACATCAAAGGTAGTCAACGAAACCAACGTGCCTTGATGGTGATTTTCACATGCTAGGCCTATCTTAAGCATGCCATACGGCTACAGGCACATCTGGCAACAGGTGTGGGGGCATGGCAGCACAAGGCAGGAACCGTTGCGTAGCCAACAGCCCAGGGTGGCAGGCAGTGGTGTGCGGTAGAGGGGCTGAACATCTGGACACATTGGCCATTTACTTGTTTTCGAATGCCATGCCTCTCTTGAAAATTCTGTGCAGCTACGGACACATGTGATAGCAACTGTGGGGGCATGGCAGCGGAAGGTAGGGAGCCATGCGCACCTAGCAGCACACGACTGTAGGAAGTGGTGTGCGGCAGATGGGCTGACCATCTGGACAGACGAGCCATGTACTTGTTTTTATATACATGCAAGCCTTTGTTGGGCTTTATTTGTAGCTACGAGCGTAGGAGGCAATAGCTGTCGAGGCATAGTGGAATATAGTAGGCAACCATGAGGGCCAAGCAGCACCCCATGGTAGGCACAACGCACACTAAGGGCCAAATCTTTGAAACTGACATACCGTGCAGGTGTTTTGCACATGCCATGCCATTCTTGGGCAAGCTGTACGGTGACAGACGCATGTAGCGGAAGATGTTGAGGCACGACAGTGCAAGGCAGGCAGCCATGCGTGCCCAGCAGCACACAATGGCAGGCAACTGTGTGCGACAGAGGGGATGACCATCGGGACGGACGTGCTATATACATGTTTTCACACGCCATGCCTTCGTTGTGCATGCTATGTGTCGACGGGCACATGTGGCAGCAAAAGAGGGGGTGTGACAGCACATGGTAGGCAGCCATGTACGCCCAATAGCCTATGGTGGCAGGCAACGCTGTGCGGCAGAAGGGGGCGGCGTTGTGCAATAAAAGGGCTAACCATTCGCGAGGACGTGCACCTTCGTTGGGCATGCTGTGCCACGAATGGTACACGTGACAACAGCTATAGGGTCATGGCACGCAAGGCAGGCAAGCATGTGTATCCAGCCGCACGCAGTGGCAGGCCTCGACGCACACCAAGGGCTAACTTATCGAAACCGATGTGCCATTTCACTTTTTTTCCCATGCCATGGGTCTTTTGGGTTTTCCTACCATGCCCGCTTATTGTATGCTGCCCCACTGTGCGGCCCCTAAAAAACCACTCGGGGAGAGTGGCACCCCCTCCCTCAAGGTAGCTATTATGCTCTTTGCCCCTTTCCAGAAGGAGACATGACCCCCCCAAAAAATATACCGAACTTTTTTTTGAGCTTCAAGTATCCAAATCAAATGAAAATTGGTATGAAATTGAGGAAAAATCCAAATATTATTTTCATATAAAAATCATAGTTTTCTGATAAATATTTAATTTTTTAATATTAAAAAACATATTAAATTCAAAACACTATGAAAAATTCATTTTAATGTATTTTTCTGAAAACTCAATTTCGGATGTCTTCCAAAGGTTGATAGAATGTTCTAAAAAGATATTGGACCATTCCAACATATTTTGATGTTTTTTAATATTTTATGATTGAAACATTATGAAAAATACCCAAAAATATGGAAATGCGGGATTTAAGTGAAAATGATTGTACTTTGAGTGCCAAATAGCCAATTGCAAGACTTATCTAACCCAAAGGGATGTTTTGCACAACATGATTTAATGACCCAAACTATGTTATGCGGGCATGGCCTTGACATGTGCAACAGTTGGTGCCTCGTGTGTAGCCGAAGGCCGCAAAGGAGCCTCTATTGCATGGGCCATAGGGACCGCGGCAGCACCCATGTGTGAGCCATGTGCATGGGGGACTGCAGATGTGGGCACAGAAGTGTAGCAATGTCTGCAACCTTATGTGTGCCATGTGCTGAAATGCCCATGGCATGTGCGGCCATGCCAGCCATCATAATCGTCGCATGGGAGGCCATGCCCGATGCATGTGTGACCACATAACCCAACCTTACGCACGGTGGTGCAACCATGCCTACAACCTCGTGTGCGGCACGTCTGGCAACTCCCGAAACCAAGCGCGAAGTGAGGCAGCGATGGGCGTGGCACATGCAACCATGCATGCGATTTGGAGGGCGATGTGCAGCAACACACACAAAATTGTGAGTGGTAGGGGCAGCCAGGGGTGTGGTATGTGCAACCATGCCCACAACCTTGGGCGCGTTAGGGCATCCAAGCGTGCGGTATGTGCGGCATGGAATGTAACCTTGGGCGTGGCTATGCAGCCATCGGCGTGTCATGTGCGCCATGCCTGCAACCTTTCGCGCAGCATGTGCAGCCATGCGAGTAACCTTGTGTAGGGCATGTGTAGCCGTGGTCGCAGCCATGTGCGTGGAACTGCGACAGGGGCAGTAGCCTGGTGTGTGCAGCTTGCACCATTGCCCACAGAAATGTTCGGCCATGCCTACCACCTTGCATGCGGTTGTGCACCCTTTCCCGTAGCAATGTGCGTTGTTGCCTGCCACCTTACGCGTGGTGGTGCACCCTTGCCCCAAGCCATGTGGGCGCAGTAGCCTATACCCATACTCTCTATAGTGGAGCCTTACCCACAGTCGTGCGTGAGGTGGCATGCAACCATGTGTGTGGTATTGCAGCCACGCCCGCATCCATGTGCACGGCAACCTGCCACGACGCCAGTAGCCTTATGCGCGCTAGTGCAACCTTGCCCACAGCGATGCCTATACCTTGTGTTGCCATCTCATCTACCTTCCGCATTAAGTCTGCCTAACCAGCCTCCTTGAGGGACTTGGGAGGAGAAGAAGTGAACACAAGAGTGAATTTGAGAAGAATGAACTTGTATTGCACAAGAGAGCTCTTGAGTACAAGGCTTGAGAACTCACTTGCTCGGTTGAACACTCTTGGTTGGTCCTTGGTGAGTGTCTTTCCCAAATGAGGCAACACCTATTTGTAGGCACCCCAAGTTATAATCGATGGCTAAGATATTTACAAATGTCCTCCATCCAACGGTTGCGGAGGAGACTAAAAGCTTCCCACCTCCTTAGTGGAGAACTCTAGAAATCTCTCCCAAAATATCTCCTATAAATATCTTCTAGAAATATCTACAATAAAATTATCTAGAGTTATTACACCTTTGTAGAAAACTCTAGAACTTGGACCTTACTTAGCCCAATGGCCTAAGTCCATAGGCCTATGTTGGCCAGGTCGTGACAACGTGTACACTTAGTGGCACTCAATGTGCACACATAGGCACACTTCACTTGGGCAACATGCATAACCATACTCAGGCAACCGTTGGGGTAGTTAACACTTGGGCATACCTGGGGCCATGCGTGGACAATCCTAGCCTCAGGAGGGTGTGGGGGTAAAATTAGAAATATTTGGGTGAAAAGAAAAGGGGAAAAGGATGGGGGGACGAATCGATGCAACACGGGGCTGAATCTCAGTGGATCGTGGTAGCAAGGCCACTCTACCACTTACAATACCCCATCGTGTATTTTAGTCTTCTGCAAAGGATTCTACCCATCGCCTGACAGGAATTACACTTCAAGGCAGCCCACAAAACACGTCCACTATGGGGGCTTGGCCAATGACACGTGCCTCTGGGGGTCGGAGGACCCCTACTGCGGGTTAAAAAATCGGTGATGGAGACATGCATCGCTTCTTTAGCCTGGATTCTGACTTAGAGGCATTCAATCATAATCCGGCACACGACAGCTTCACGCCACTTGCTTTTCAACTAAGTGCGATGACCAATTGTGTGAATCAACGGTTCCTCTCGTACTTGGTTGAATTACTATCATGACACTGTCATCGGTAGGGTAAAACTAACCTGTCTCATGATGATTTAAACCTAGCTCACATTCCCTATTGGTGGGTGAACAATCCAACACTTGGTGAATTCTGCTTTGCAATGATAGGAAGAGCTGACATCGAAGGATAAAAAAGCAACGTCGCTATGAATGCTTGGCTGCCACAAGCCAGTTATCCCTAAGGTAACATTTCTGACACCTCTAGCTTTAAATTCCAAAGGTCTAAAGGATCGATAGGCCACGCTTTCATGGTTCGTATTTGTACTGGAAATCAGAATCAAATGAATTTTTACCCTTTTATTCCACACGAGATTTCTATTCTCGTTGAGCTCATCTTAGGACACCTGTGTTATCTTTTAACAGATGTGCCGCCCCAGCCAAACTTCCCACCTGACAATGTCCTCCGCCTGGATCACCCTATTGAGGAGGGCCTTGGGTCCAAAAGGAGGGGCAGAGCCCCGCCTCCAACTCACGAAGTAAGTAAAATAATGCTAAAAGTAGTGGTATTTCACTTGCACCGTTTCTAGCTCCCACTTATCCTACACCACTCAAGTCATTTCACAAAGTCGAACTAGAGTCAAGCTCAACAGGGTTTTCTTTCCCCACTGATTCTTGCAAGCCCGTTCCCTTGGCTATGGTTTCACTGGATAGTAGATAGGGATAGTGGGAATCTCGTTAATCCATTCATGCGCGTCACTAATTAGATGATGAGGCATTTGGCTACCTTAAGAGAGTCATAGTTACTCCCACCATTTACCCGCGCTTGGTTGAATTTCTTCACTTTGAATTCAGAGCACTGGGCAGAAATCACATTGCGTGAGCATTTGCAGGGACCATCGTTGTAATACTCTACTTCTTAGACTCGGTCTGGTTACACGGTTGACCCGATTTAACCATGTAGGACCCGAACCGGAGAGGGTTAAGGCGGGTTCCTTATGGACCATGATGGCAAGGGTGACTTTGAACACTGGCTGGCCAGACAAGTCTGAGTTAGTGCTAGAGGAGACAAGTGTACCAAAGCCATGTACATGCACATATCATAAGGCCATGTACGGATAAAGCAGGTATGTAGCCGTATCTTAAAGCGCATACGTATATTATATCTTATGCCGAGAGCGAGATTCGTGCCGAGAGTCAAATTCTATCAAAATCCCATTTGGTGGCCAATTTTCGGCCCTCAGGTGGGCGGTCATGGGTGGGCACATCCGCCCACCTGAGTGACCCACCCATGCGTCACTAATGATTTTAAGAAAGTATAAAGAGCAGGATTTGTGTTTTTTTCAATATCTCATTTATTACACTGAATGGTTGGTGGGAAGATTTAAGAGGAGTGAGAAACGAAGAGAGAAAAGAGAACGAAGAAGAAATTGGAAGGAAGAGGAAGAAGAAATGGTTTTCAGCGATGCCAAGGTTTGATCTTCCCATTCCGACGCCGGAAGAGCGATCTCAAACACGAGATCTATGTTTAGAGGTGAGCAAAGGCTAGGTTCCTTAAACTTTCACCATACCCAAGTAAAACCCTTGATTTGGGTAGTGTTTCTTGAGGTTTTGTAAATCCCCCTTGAGATGATGAATCTAAGGTTTAATAGATGGTTTATGTATTGATTTTGAAGGATTTGAAGAAGTGTTTCCACGGTTGGAGGAGCATTGGTGATTTGAAGTGATTTTGGGGTTTTTGAACGAGTTCTTGAGCAAAGAAGGTAAGATGGCTTCCAGTCCCTAAATCTAACCTAGATCTAGGTTAGAACCATCTTATGAGACTTTGAATGTGTGGAGAATGGGTTTGGAAAAGCCCATTTGATTCCCCAAAGGTTGGGGAAGGTTTTGGGGAAAAATGGAATTTTTCCACCAAGACCGGTGGGCCAAATGGTCCACCTGAGGGCACCCGCCTAAGAGGGTAGGCCCTCGGGGCCAACCGATGGGCCCAATCGGTGGGCCGATCGACGGGCCAACCTGCCCGTCGGTCATGACAGGGCTCTTGGGGCCAATCGGTGGGCCCTACTGACGGGCCGATCGGCGGGCCAACCTGCCCGTCGGTCATGACCGGTGGGTCGACCTACCCGCCGGTCATGATTGGTGGGTTATGACAGGTGGGCTGTCCGACCCACCCGAGAGTCTCCTAACGTGATTTTTACATCCGAATGGACCCAAAACGGATGTTCCACCTTCTTTTAGGATTCTAAACATGATTTTGTCATCAAATCTTGTTAGTTTTGACCCCAAAGTGGTGAAATACTAACCCCAGTCACTTATGATAGGTTCACCAAAACTTACGCTTCTCACACTAGATCTCACCCGTACCAAGCGTGAATCTTTGTACACTACAGGTAAGTGGGGAGAGGACGTTTGACCTTGTTTCAAGGCTTGTTTCGCATTCATTTAATTGTATCTAGACTAGCCATGTCATCATGCAAATGCTATGTAGCTTAGTCATCCTCATATTTTTATGCCATGCGTGTTGTGTTTATTTTCTCAATGTCAAATGGTGATGTGCTTATGTGATGAATATTGACATCATTGTGCATAACGCATTAATAGACTAGATGCCATAGTCGGCTTGGAAACGAGTGCATAGCAATGGTCGCGGTTGTCAGGTCACTGTGGCGGTTAGACATACGCCCGGCTGGTCATTAGGACAGTCGGCAACCCCGGTGGTATATTCAAGAGGGCTAATCGTACTGCTTTTAAATTGTTGGATTCAACACCTTTATTTTCTGTCATTTACTTTTATGTTGAGAGCCGGTAGTCGGCATGTTTTACTTTTTCGAGTACTCACGGTGGGCCTTCTTCGACAGCCCTATGGGCGTATCGCGGGATGGAGTTCGCGGCTCGTACCCAGGGTATACGCGCACTATGGTTGTAGTAGGACTAAACCAAAGACTTAGTATTGTTGTTTAGGTGGAAGTGATTAAAAATGAATTGCATAGCATATAGTGCATATGGTTGTGTTTTGTTGTGTGGACCGCTGTGAGGTCCTTCTTTTCACTTACTGAGCTAGTGAGCTCATCCCACGTGTGCACCCATTTTAGAGGATTTTACAGGTCATCAACCTAAAGAGCAAGGGTCGGGCCCCACAGTTGAATTCCTTGAAGAGGATTGGTGGGTCCCCGAGGAATTAGAGCACGACACGGATTGCCCATGCGAGGGCTGTGCTGCGAGACTGTAGTTTTGATACCGAGCTGAGCTTGACTCTAATTTTGATTATCCCTTTGATACCGAGCTGAGCTGTACTCTGTGATTTTGATGATCCCTTTGATACCGAGCTGAGCTGTACTCTTTGATTTTGATGATCTCTTTGATACTGAGCTGAGCTGTACTCTTTGATTTTGATGATCCTTTTGATACCGAGCTGACCTGTACTCTTTGATTTTGATGATCCCTTTCATACCGAGCTGAGTTGTACTCTTTGATTTTTGATGATCCCTTTTGTGTACTTGATATGTAAATTGTATTCATTTTGTGTAAATATCATGCCTGCGGGCCCACATGTACTAAACTATGTATTACAATTTGGGTATCAAGTATAATGGGAATATTTATAGGTAAATTAAGTCTTCCGCTGAACTGATGAACACTTTCTTAGTTGTGTGTATGCTGTGGTTGGATACTGTATCAGATGATCCTGGCAGGTTTGGGTTAACCGGTGTTAACCCGGTCACTAGCCCGGTTCTGTGTGAACGGGGTGTGACAACGGTGGTATTAGAGCGTGATGCTCTATTCCACTCACAGCATACCATTAGACCCCATAGAATCTATAATAGGAAATGGGATTGGGTTAATGTAAAAAAAAAAACTTTAAAGAGATAAAAGCCAAAGAAAGAAAGTAATAAAAATGGTTGCATTTAGTTATTGCATTCATGGCATGCATGACAGAAAATAAAAGATTAATTAATTGATGTCATAACCAATCGAGTACGAGTTTAACAAAATTTCGGCAGCATAACGGCGCAAAACGAGATTTCCAAAAATTTTCCACACAAACACCTGATAAACAACATATATATAAATATCAATGGTCATAATTAACAAAAGACACCACAACTGAACTACACAAGTTATCAAACATACAAATTCACCACAAACCACCATCAAAACACATCACCCCACAAATGAGTCCAGTTATAGAGAAAGTACAAAGAATGAGAAAAGAAAGAAAAATACAATAAGATCAATAACATGAAACAGGTGAGAAGCTGGTGTGGACGAGCTAAGTCCTCATTGATCATCGTTATCGTCCAATACTACTACTCCGTTCACCTGAGGTCTAGAGTTAACATTGAGTCGACGGTCGTAGTAGTCAAACCTCGAGTTCACCAGCTATACATCCCTCCGAAGTCGGCCAAAATCTGTTAAAATGGCATTGGCCGTTGTATCCAAGTCCTGGCCCAGTCTGAGAAAGGAATTCTCCAAAGTAGCCTGCCTCTCCAGGATGTTTTCCTACCTAGAAGCGCTCTCATCCAGTCTCCTTAGCAGCTGATCTTGCCATTCCTTCAAAGCCCTCATAGTAGACATCATGCCCTCAAAATCATATGCACCACTCTCAGGTGGTGGGGCTCTATGCTGTGGGCCTGCAGCTCTAGTGAAGCCAGGATCAGCACCTCTCGACTCATGAGGCACCTCCTCAAGGATGTCTTCGTCCACAAAATCATCCTCCCCACCCTGAGGAACATAGTCCTCATCCTCCTCACTAGACTCCTCCTCCATGGGAACATCCTCCCTAGGGGCAGCCCTCCTATCCCTACCTCTCTGAGCTCTTGCTCTCTGAGGTACATCCATGAGAGTGTGGAGACCCACCCTCAATAGATTTCCCCTGTCAAACTTATCTGCTGGCATCTTCCCCTCCTCACCACTCAGGTCCACCCCAAAGAACTCGAAGATCCTGGTGAGGATCCTACCATATGAAAATCCTCCATCCTCGGGGTGAGAAGTATGGTGCTCCATGGTCTTGAGGATGACTTAAGGCAAGCACAAGTGCTCGTCACCCCCCTCTAAAGCCTTATAAATGCAGAAGGCTAAGAAGGCCGCCATGAAGCCCACCTGGTTTCGGTGACCTCCTCTGGGGAGCAAGTTGAACTGGACCAAATGGGCAAACACACGAACCTTTGGGAAAGATGTCTCAGAATCCAGACACTCCCTGCTGCCACAGATGGTCTCATAGATGTGGTCCGGTGTCTTTGAACTCAAGAATGGGCCCATGGGCTTACTCCTGGGAGGACTGTAGAAGCGGTGCCCAACTGAAGAAATACCCAAAATACTGGCCAGGGTGTCCACGGTCAGCTAAATGTCCACCCCCTTCACCATACTAGTTATCGCATACTCTCTGTACTGGTAGGAAACCTCCAGGTTACAGTAGAATCTACGAACCAGCTGCTCGTAGCACGGATGATCTATGTGGAGGATAGACTGCCAACCCAGTGTGGTGAACCTCTCCTGAAGTTGAACCTTGTGGAAGTCGTCAACTACCACAATCTTCTCCATCATTACAGACCTCTTCAGGAAGGCCTGCCAGTTGGTTGCTACCTCTGAACAGCGGAAGAGTTCCTCGTCATAGTCGGAAGGATCAATAGGGGCAGGTCCGGGTCGCCCTGTGCGAGGGGCTGGAGAACTAGTCCCCGCACTCTTCCATTTGGAAGCGGTGGTCTTACGCCGAGTGGAAGAGGATGCGGGTTCCTTGCCCTTGCGAGAAGACATCCTGGCAAGAAAAGAGGAAAGAATGGTGAGTAAGGAAAAAGGAATAACAAAGGGAATAAATAGATGGCTGAGCAGTAAGAGGAAGCCCCAAAAACCCAATTCTCGCAAAACAGAAAATGTGACAAGCGAGGAATGATAGAGAGTCTATGGATGAAATGCATGGTAAGTGACAAAACAGAAATCATAGAAAAATAGAGTGTGACAAAATGTGACAAGTGAGGAATGATAAAAAGCCTATGAATGAAATGCCTGGCCAGTGACAAGACAGAGATTATGGCAAAATAGCAATGTGACAGAAAGGGAATATATAGCATGGCAAGTAAAGAATGATAGAAAAATCCCAATTCTCATTGTGCAAGTTCAATCTAAGGAAAAAATGAAAAGACTCACAATAGAGTGAAGCATGAAGCTTACATGTTCATGGATGAAATGCCATCATTCTACAATTTAGAATATGCAAAAACATCTACTATTATGATATTGAGGTGAAAGAGAATCAAAGAAACCCAACACAAAGGGATGGATTTTCATGGGAAGGGAAGGGATTTCAAGCCTACCTGACCTTCCATGATCTCTACAACATGTCAAGTACAAATCAAACATAAGGCATTGCATTTGAGTTGTTAGTTGGGAAGAAAAGAGCAGAGATTGCAGAAATCCCCAAATTTGAGAAAACTAGGGCACGATTGGGGTTTCTCTAAAAAAAAAAAAAGTTTT
The DNA here is from genome assembly GCF_013358625.1 of Macadamia integrifolia. NCBI lineage: Eukaryota > Viridiplantae > Streptophyta > Magnoliopsida > Proteales > Proteaceae > Macadamia > Macadamia integrifolia. Next base: position 264,097 of record NW_024870533.1, on the reverse strand, counting down.
GAGAAGTAAATCCTAAAACTAGAAATAAATCATGAAGAAAACATCACATTTACATGAAATCACTGTTCTATGGAAAGAAACACGGAAAAGAATCGAGATTGAAGACTACACATGAGTTCTACCCCCAAAGTACACGTTCTGAGAAGAAAATGAGGAAGAAACTTACTTGTAGGTAGAGGAGTTGAATCTTCCCAAAACCGTCGGATCGTTGAGTGAGATCGCGAGTGGAAGCGTCAAGGAGCTCTCAAAAATTTCCTGAGAGAGAGAGAGAGAGTGAGGAAGAAATGGGAGAACAAATGAGGAACAAGGGCTTAAAAGCCCAATTCTTAATTTTCACTTGGGTAGACCGGCGGGCCCACCGACGGCCCAACCTGCCCAACAATGTCAGCTCGTCGATTACAGATTTGGACCGGTGGGCGGACTGACGGCCCAACCTGCCCGCCGGTGGCAGCCCGTCGGTTGAGAGAATACTTGAAAAAAAATGGGGGTATTATTATAATAATAATAATTATTAATATTCTTATAATAACATACCTGAAAAAAAAGGGTGTGTGGATAGCACCATATGGTCGAGTGGGACCATTGTCCATTTCTTGAAGCACTAGCCCTGTATTTTCGGGATTAAGTTATGGCTAGTTGCAAGCGGTCACACACTATAATACCCTGTGTGTTGGCATATAATTATGTGCTGATGTCAATTCTAAGGTGTTTAACCAATGTGGTGTATGATATGTTTCAGGTACAGGGATACGATGGTATGTACTAGATCCGGTAGCAATGCACGAGGTACCTCACGTGGTCCTCGTCCGGTCGGTCGACCACCGAATCCCAGAAGGTCCCGCTCTGTGGGGCAAACCTCACTTCCACAACCTCCAGAGACCTTTGGTCAGGGTGGGGCACAAGGGGACCCACCTATGACTGCACTTCCGGACCCTCCACCGGTTATTACTCCGGGGGATGTTGCTACCATAATCCAGCAGTCACAACAGGCTTTCCACCAACAAATGCTTCGGCAATAGCAAGCATTTATGGCTGCTATACATCAACAATTGGACCTTTCTCAAACAGGTCAGCCTCCCCGGATACTTACTCCACAGGACCCTCCTGTAGGGTCTGGTACGGGGCCACAAGTGGGAGGTACACCTCCAATTCCGCCATTCAGTGTTCCTCCGCATGTGGTGCCCCCTCCATACCCTTACTATCTAGCTTATGCTCCCAATTACCCGCCAGCGAATAATACGTCGAGGGTAGTGGAGTCGTTCAAGAGGAACTTGCCACCTGTATTCTCTAAGGTGGGGAGTGATCCTTTGGAGCCGAACCAATGGATCCAAGAGCTAGAGAAAATATTTGAGGTGATTGAGTGCACTGAAGCACAGAAACTTATTTGTGCGGGGTTGCAATTCAAGAAGGAGGCCAACTCTTGGTGGCAAGCCTCCAAGCCCATTTTGTTGGCCGCACATCCGGAACCCACTTGGGAGCAGTTAAAGGAGTTGTTCTTGGACAATCATTACCCACGTAGCTTCAGGGGCCGTAAGGAGATGGAATTTATGGCCTTAACTCAAGGAAGTAAGACTATCCTTGAGTATCAGTAGCAGTTTGAGAGCTTGTTCCATTTTTCCCCTAGGCATATGCGGACAGTTGAAGAAAAGACTATAAGATTTCTGAAGGGCCTAAAGGCATCCATTGGGTCTGTACTTGAGGTCTTAGACTTGACAGACTATGGCCAGATTGTGCAGAAGGCCAAGACTATGGAAGATAAGCAGAAGAGAGAACAATCCCTCACACCTGGACTATGGAAGAGAACAAATCCATTTCCGGATATGGGCAACTCCTCCAAGGCATACCGTGGGTCATACAGTTCTAGGCCTACATAAAGGCAGCCCTATAGGCCATCTAGCTACCCTCCTCGACCAGCTAGTGGTTTAGGCTCTACATCTTTCCGCCCAAACACTAGTGCGGTACCTATAGTTCCAAGGCCACCCCGACCTTCATCTTCAACGGGTCAAGTGCAGAGGGGCCCCGCCCCAGTTTTGGCATCTCAGATCCATTGCTTTAACTGCCATTCCTATGGGCACTATGCTAAAGACTGTCGGGTCAGACCAGCCTTGCCCTCCAGTCAGCCCTCTGCGTACCGACCTCCCTTAACTCGGGGGAATCAACCGCAGGGAAGGATGTATGCCCTATCAGTTGAGGAAGCTGAGGCCAGAACAGAAGTGGTAGCAGGTACATTTTAAATTTAAGAATTTCCTTATGTTAAATATTCATGACCTGCTGAAATTATATGCATTGGTATACTAGGTGTCCTATCTATATCCAGCATACCAGCCTATGTTTTATTCGATTCAGGAGCTACACATTCATTCGTATCTAAGAGATTTGTTGAGAAACTTGGTATGCCACCCAAGACCCTAGATCATGGGATGATTGTTAGTATGCGTACTGGTAAAGTTACACAATTGAAGGAGGTGTATGGGCCGTGCCCAGTGGAAATTAGTGGGAAGAAATTGGATGCACAACTCATTAAGTTCAATATACAAAATTTTGATGTTATACTAGGCATGGATTGGTTTTCGGCCCATCGAGCGATTGTGATGTGTGCTGAAAAATTAATTAGGGTGATAGATGATGAAGGAAAAGAATGGGTATACCGAGCAGATAAAGTGAAACGGGCTAGAAAGGTCCTCGTCTCCGCCCTTCAAGCGGTAAAGTTGTTGGAGAGTGGATGTCAAGGCTACTTAGCATCGGTACTTGATGTTGATGCAAGGATTACACCTCTAGAAGAGGTAAAGGTGGTTAAAGAGTTTCTTGACATATTTCCAGATGATTTGATGCATTTACTGCCTGATAGAGAGTTGGAGTTTGCCATAGACTTGGTTCCTGGAGCAGCTCCAGTGTCTAAAGCCCCATACCGGATGGCACCAGCCGAACTGAAGGAGTTGCAGATGCAGTTGCAAGAATTGTTGGAGAAGGGTTTTATTCACCCAAGTGTTTTACCTTGGGGTGCCCCAGTATTGTTTGTCAAGAAGAAGGATGGCAGCTTGCGTATGTGCATTGATTACCGGGAATTGAATAAGCTAACCATTAAGAACCGGTACCCATTGCCACACATTGATGATTTATTTGACCAACTGCAGGGTGCCAAGGTATTTTCAAAGATAGACCTTCGATCAGGCTATTATCATCTCAAGATAAAGAGCGGCGACATACCTAAGACAACATTCAGGACTCGGTATGGTCACTATGAGTTCCTAGTGTTATCTTTTGGGTTAACCAATGCACCGGCAGCATTCATGGATTTAATAAATCGAGTATTTCACGATGTCCTCGATAAATGGGTAATTATTTTTATTGATGACATCTTGATCTACTCCAAGACAGAAGAGGAGCAGACTCAACATTTGAGAATGGTGTTACAAAGGTTGAGAGAACAACAATTGTTTGCCAAATACAGAAAATGTAAATTTTGGCTTAAGCAAGTTGGATTCCTGGGCACGTAGTGTCTAAGGCCGGAGTCGAGGTGGATCCTGATAAGGTGAAAGCAGTAGTAGAGTCGGAAAGCCCTAAAAATGTCACTGAAATTAGAAGCTTCTTGGGTTTGGCTAGATATTATCGGCGCTTCATTGAGATTTTTGCTCGGATCTCAGCACCAATGACTAAGTTGAAAAAAAAGGGTATGAAGTCTGACTGGGTAGAGGAATGCAAGACGAGTTTTCAGGAGTTGAAAAGAGGTTGGTGTCGGCCCCTGTGTTGACCATCCCTGAAGGCACAGGTGGAATGACAGTCTACACTGATGCTTCCAAAGTTGGGTTGGGTTGTGTTCTTATGCAACTCGGAAAGCTGATAGCATATGCTTCCCGACAACTAAAGGAGTATGAGAAGAACTACCCCACTCATGACTTGGAACTAGCCGCAGTCATTTTTGCCCTTAAGATTTGGCGACATTGCTTGTATGGGGAGAAGTGCGAGATATACAGTGATCACAAAAGCCTTAAGTACTTTTTCACCCAGAAGGATTTGAACATGAGGCAGAGGAGATGGCTTGAGCTCATGAAGGATTATGACTGTGACATTCAATATCATCCTGGCAGGGCTAATGTAGTGGCAGATGCGTTGAGTCGGAAGGCACAGACTGTGTCACTCTCATACTTAGCAGTCAGCCCACCACTTGTATAAGAGGCGACGCTAATGGATGAAGCTCTCTTATATGAAGGAGCAACCTTAGAGTTTGAACGTCAACCAGAAAACCTTAAATGGTTGACTGTATCCATGGTGGCTCTACAGGTGCATCCGACTATTAGGAAAGAGGTAATAATGAAACAACCTTTGGATCCTGAATTACAGCGGATCAAAGTTATCGTTCAAGATCAAACAATGAACGACCCAGATTTTGTTTTAGCCAGTGATGGGGCATTGATGTTTCGAGGCAGATTGTGTGTACCCGATGATTTGGATATACAAGACAAGATAGTGCGAGAAGCACATAGCTCCGAGTACTCACTCCACCCAGGAAGTACAAAGATATATAAAGACCTCAAACAAAATTACTGGTGGCCAAGCATGAAAGTCACAATAGCTCTATATGTAGCAACTTGTCTTACATGCCAGAAAGTAAAAGCTAAGAGGCATCGACCTTATGGTACTCTTCAGCCACTCCCAGTACCAGACTGGAAGTGGGATAGGATTACAATGGACTTCGTCACTGGACTACTATGTACACCTAAGGGGATGGATGCGATATGGGTGATCGTTGATCGGCTTACTAAGACTACTCATTTCATTCCCATCAAGACCAAGTTCTCTATGGCCAAATTAGCACAACTTTATATGGATAACATAGTGCACTTGCATGGAGTGCTAGTGAGCATTATATCAGACAGAGACCCAAGATTCACTTCCAGATTTTGGAAAAGCTTCCAGCATGCCTTAGGATCATAATTGAATTTGAGTACTGCTTTTCACCCACAGACTGATGGTCAGTCGGAGCAAACCATACAAATATTAGAGCTCAAGGCATGTGCAATGGAAATGTGTGGTAGTTGGGAAGAATATATACCCCTTATGGAGTTTGCCTATAACAACAGTTACCAAGCTACAATTGGGATGGTTCCGTATGAGACATTATATGGTAGGAGGTGTATAACTCCTTTGTATTGGGATGAGGTAGGCGAACGCCGAATGTTAGGACCTGAAATGATACAGATGACTTGTGACAAGGTCAATGTTATTCAAGAACGGATTAAAGCAGCTCAGTCTTATCAAAAGAGCTATGCAGACAACCGCAGAAAAGACATTGAATTTCATCCAGGAGAAAAGGTGTTTCTCAAGATCTCTCCTACTAAGGGGTTGCAAAGATTTCACAGAAGGGGGAAGTTGAGCCCAAGATACATTGGCCCATTTGAGATATTAGCCTGGGTTGGCTCAGTAGCCTACATGCTTGCTCTGCCATCTTCACTCGGGGATGTTCATAACGTATTTCATGTATCCATGCTGAAGCGATACGTTCATGATCCATCTCATGTATTACCCGTGGAACCAGAATATCTAGAAGCTGATATGACCTATACAGAGCAGCCAGCTGAAATTTTGGACCGAAAGGTGAAAACCCTTCGCAACCGCTCCATTTCCTACGTAAAGGTGCGATGGGCAAATCATTCACTTGAAGAAGCATCTTGGGAGAAAGAGGATGAAATCCAAGCCAAGTACCCTCATCTTTTTGAACAACCAGGTATGCCAATTTTGAGGACGAAATTTTCAGAAAGGGGGGGGGGGTAAATGTAATACCCTACTTCTTAAACCCGGTCTGATTACACGGTTGACCCGGTTTAACCATACAGGACCCGAACCGGAGAGGGTTAAGGCGGGTTCCTTATGGACTATGATGGCAAGGGTGACTTTGAACACCGGCTGGCCAGACAAGTCCTAGTCAGTGCCAGAGGAGATGGGTGTACCCAAGCCGTGTACATTCACATATCATAAGGCCATGTATGGATAAAGCAGGTATGTAGCCGTATCTTAAAGCACATACGTATATTATATCTTATGCCGAGAGCGAGATTCGTACCGAGAGTCAAATTCCATCAAAATCCCACTTGGTGGCCAATTTTCAGCCCTTAGGTGAGCGGTCACAGGTGGGCGCATCCGCCCACCTGAGTGACCCACCCATGTGTCACTAATGATTTTAAGAAAGTATAAATAGCAGGATTTGTGTTTTTTTCAATATCTCATTTATTACACTGAATGGTTGGTGGGAAGATTTAAGAGGAGTGAGAAACGAAGAGAGAAAAGAGAACGAAGAAGAAAGGGGAAGGAAGAGGAAGAAGAAATGGTTTTCAGCGGTGCCAAGGTTTGATCTTCCCATTCCGACGTCGGAAGAGTGATCTCCAACACGAGATCTACATTTAGAGGTGAGCAAAGGCTAGGTTCCTTAAACTTTCACCATACCCAAGTAAAACCCTTGATTTGGGTAGTGTTTCTTGAGGTTTTGTAAATCCTCCTTGAGATGATGAATCTAAGGTTTAATAGATGGTTTATGTATTGAGTTTGAAGGATATGAGCATTGGTGATTTGAAGTGATTTTGGGGTTTTTGAACGAGTTCTTGAGCAGAGAAGGTAAGATGGATTCCAGTCCTTAAATCTAACCTAGATCTAGGTTAGGACCATTTTATGAGACTTTGAATATGTGGAGAATGGGTTTGGAAAAGCCCCATTTGATTCCCCAAAGGTTGGGGAAGGTTTTAGGGAAAAATGGTGTTTTTCTGCGAGGACTGGTGGGCCAAGACCGATGGGCCAAATGGCCCACCTGAGGGCACCCGCTTGAGAGGGCAGGCCCTCGGGGCCAACCGGAGGGCCCAACCGGTGGGCCGATTGATGGGCCAACCTGCCCGTCGATGGGCCCTACCGGTGGGCTGACCGATGGGCAGGTTTGCCGTCGGTCATGACCGGTGGGTCAGGACCGATGGGTTGACCTACCTGCCGGTCATGATTAGTGGGTCATGACAGGTGGGCTGTCCGACCCACCCGAGAGGCTCCCAACGTGATTTTTACGTCCGAATGGACCCAAAACGGACGTACGACCTTCTTTTAGGATTCTAAACATGATTTTGTCATCAAATCTTGTTAGTTTTGACCCCAAAGTGGTGAAATACTAACCCCAGTCACTTATGATAGGTTGACCAAAACTTACGCTTCTCGCACCGGATCTCACCAGTACCAAACGTGAATCTTTGTACACTACAGGTAAGTGGGGAGAGGATGTTTGACCTTGTTTCAAGGCTTGTTTGGCATTCATTTAATTGTATCTAGACTAGCCATGTCATCATACAAATGCTATGTAGCTTAGTCATCCTCATATTTTTATGCCATGCGTGTTGTGTTTATTTTCTCAATGTCAAATGGTGATGTGCTTATGTGATGAATGTTGACATCATTGTGCATAATGCATTAATAGACTAGATACCGTAGTTGGCTTAGAAACGAGTGCATTGGTGGCTCGTGGAATGGGACGCGGAGGTACTATGCAATCGTACTATGTCATATAGGAGCATGCGGTGTAGGATTATCATCTTCCCGTGCTACGACCCTTCCCAACAGGGGTTGAGGTGTTGGGTTACCATTTGGGGGGAAGCAGTGGTCGCGGTTGTGGGGTCACTGTGGCGGTTAGACATATCCCTGGCTGGTCATTAGGACAGTCGGCAACCCCGGTGGTATATTCAAGAAGGCGAATCGTACTGCTTTTAAATTGCTGTAGTCAGCACCTTTATTTTCTGTCATTTACTTTTATGTTGAGAGCTGGTGGTCGGCATGTTTTACTTTTCCGAGTACTCACGGTGGGCCTTCTTCGACAGCCCTATGGGCATATCGTGGGATGGAGTTCGCGGCTCGTACCTGGGGTATACGCGCACTGTGGTTGTAGTAGCACTAAACCAAAGACTTAGTAATGTTGTTTAAGTGGAAGTGATTAAAAATGAATTGCATAGCATATTGTGCATATGGTTGTGTTTTTTTGTGTGGACCGCTGTGTGGTCCTTCTTTTCACTTACTGAGCTAGTGAGCTCATCCCACATGTACACCCCTTTTAGAGGATTTTGCAGGTCATCAACCTGAAGAGCAAGGGTCAGGCCCCACAGTTGAATTCCTTGAAGAGGATTGGTGGGTCCCCGAGGAATTAAAGCATGACACAGATTGCCCGTGCAAGGGCTGTGCTGTGGGATCGCAGTTTTGATACCGAGCTGAGCTTGACTCTGATTTTGATGATCCCTTTGATACCGAGCTGAGCTGTACTCTGTGATTTTGATGATCTCTTTGATACCGAGTTGAGCTGTACTCTTTGATTTTGATGATCCCTTTGATACCGAGCTGAGTTGTACTCTTTGATTTTGATGATCCCTTTGATACCGAGCTGGGCTGTACTCTTTGATTTTTGATGATCCCTTTTGTGTACTTGATATGTAAATTGTATTCTTTTTGTGTAAATATCATGCCTGCGGGCCCACATGTACTAAACTATGTATTACAATTTGGGTATCAAGTATAATGGGAATATTTACAGGTAAATTAAGTCTTCCGCTAAACTGATGAACACTTTCTTAGTTGTGTGTATGCTGTGGTTGGATACTGTATCAGATGATCCTGGAAAGTTTGGGTTAACCGGTGTTAACCCGGTCACTAGCCCGGTTCTATGTGAACGGGGTGTGACAACCGCAATGCTTTGTTTTAATTAAATAGTCGGATTCCCCTTGTCCGTATAAGTTCTGAGTCGACTATTCGACGCCCGGGGAAGGCCCCCAAGGGGGTCGTTCCCAGTCCATCCCCTGATTGACACGTGGTGTTCCGCTCTTTCCACGAAAGTAGCTTGAGCAGTCCGCTGACAATCGATGGGTTCTAGACTGGGACTCCCATACCCAACCCTCAGAGCCAATCCTTTTCCCGAGGTTGTGGTTCCATTTTGCCGACTGCCCTTGCCTACATTGTTCCATCGACCAGAAGCTATTCAACTTGGAGACCTGAATCGGTAATGAGTACGACCAGGCGTGGTCGGCACTTGGTCCTCTGGATTTTCCAGGGCCACTGGGGGTGCACTAGACACCACGAGACGTGTGGTGCTCTTCCAGCCGCTGGACCCTACCTCCAGCTGAGCCATTTCCAGGGTGGGCAGACTGTTAAATAGAAAAGATAACTCTTCCCGAGGCCCCCGCCGACGTCTCTGGACTTCCTAACATTGCCGTCAACCACCACGTCCCGGTTCAGGAATTTTAACCCGATTCCCTTTCGGAGCATGTGTGTATACACGCTCTCTGACGGGCTTCCCCTGTCCCTTTGGATCAACTAACCCATGTGCAAGTGCCGTTCATATGGAACCTTCCACCTCTTCGGCCTTTAAAGTTCTCATTTGAATATTTGCTACTACCACCAAGATCTGCACAGACAACTGCTCCGCCCGGGCTCATGCCCCAGGTTTTACGATGACTACCATGCCTCCTACTCATCAGGGCCTGGCAATTGCCCTAATGGCCGGGTATAGATTGCGCGCTTTAGCGCCATCCATTTTCGAGGCTAGTTGATTCGGTAGGTGAGTTGTTACACACTCCTTAGCGGATTTCGACTTCCATGACCACCATCCTATTGTCTTAATCGACCAACACCCTTTGTGGGTTCTAGGTTAGCGTGCAATTCGACACCGTAACCTGACTTTCGGTTCATCCCGCATCACCAATTCTGCTTACCAAAAATGGCCCACTTGAAGCTCTTGATTCCATGGTGTGGCTCAACGAAGTAGTCATGCTGTCCTGCCTATTTAAAGTTTGAGAATAGGTTAAGGACGTTGCACCCCTGATGCCT